>NW_027512744.1:600000-900000 GCF_048772815.1 Callospermophilus lateralis
CCAGAAACCAGGTACCAAAAAAAAAAAAAAAAAGCAGAGGGGCATTGCAATGTCTTGCTAAAGCTCCTGGGTAGGACCGCGTGCATGCCCATCCACACCTCTCTACCCATCCAGAAGAATTCCCTACATAACAGAACAAAGGACAGCATGATTCTCGTTACAGTCCCGGACAGGAGTATATGTGAGCCTCCCCAGGCCTCCTCTCTGTCATCAGAAGAGATCTCCCTTAACCAGATATCAGATGTTATAAAGGTGCCACTTACCTATGGAGGCCTCCTCCACCAGGTGCTTGCTAATAGTTATAGTCCAGTGGTTCATTGCAGTGCTCCCTGGACCAAAGTCTCACTCCAAGTCGTTGAAACATCTCAAGTTGCGCATCCCCTAGAGTGGCTCTGTAGCCGGGGGCCCTGGAGGGAAGGCCAGCTTCAGAATTTCCAACAGTCTGGTCTTGTGATCTGTACTGGCAGGGTCATCTTGCTGCGGAACTGCAAAATGTTAGAACAGGATGAAAGTAAAGACCACTGACTCCAATTAAAATCAAATTAAGGCAAATTTATTATTTCAACCGGCCGGCGGCCTGCCTCTCCCTCACAAAACGGCGGGAACAAGACAGCAACCCCACCTTTCCTACAGCCCAGCTATATAGCCCAGAAAGTTACACAAAAGGGGGATTACAGATAACAGAACTTTGACAAGCATCACACTAAATGTAGTTTACTTTTCTTTTTTTTTTTTTTTTTGCTGGCAACAACATCAGAAATAATGATGACCATTAGACCTCAGAGAGAGTCGTTGTCTGGCAAGGGAAGGCCAAAAATTATGATGTGTCACTAAACTTTCAGAGAGGGCTGCTATCAGGTCAGAGAGATAGGCATGGGTGAGTTAAAGGCACGGGCAGACATTCCAAATGGGTTCAGAAATTGCAGTAATTTATAGTAAACCCAAAATTAGCTTTTCATCGCTTTGTGGCAAGATGGCTCCCAATTTTAATAAAAGATCAGGTTGGGTCTATCAACCCTGTCCCTTACTTTTGGAAACTCCTCTTCCACCTCCAAGTTTGTAAACTCCTGAGGATTTTCCAGATATGTATTCACAGATTTTCTAACTCTTCTCCTCTAATTGTGTCTTACTTGGGGGGAAGGCAATGTCAAGTCATCGTTCTGGATGAGAGTGCGAAGATTTTTGTATAGCACATATTTGCATACACATTGGATTCCTTATCTAATTTTCCATTCAAAATACTGAAACCCTGACACTAACCCATACCCTACTAGACTCTGACTACTAATCCTAATATGATGGAGAAACATAACCCAAACAGAATAGAAATACAAGCAGTTCAGAGGAGGCATGGTGTATAGTTGGACTTTCATTTTGCATGATAAAGGGTTGGTGTTATAAATCTAGTCAATTTTTAATTGAAATAGTTCACCATGTGTTTTTAAAGTTAACAAATATGTGAATTCCTGTCTTGCTTTCTCTGTAGCCTATTCAGCACATGTATTTTTGCATGCACATACAGAATCCTACCTATCATCACACGTACATTCTTGTGAGGTAGCTGACTTGCCAGATACAAATTGTGAGAAGAGATCACTCCTCCTAAACAGAGTTGGAACTGAAAATTCAATCTATGGGTGAGGTTCCTAGTTTAACAAAATTATAAATAAATCTATGTTTAGTAAAATAAATAGCTTGGGTCTGTGGATGATATATATTTAATGATGAATTTCAATTGGCATATATATTGCTACTTTTTAATGTCTGTGTGGGTGTTTTGTATATATATATATATATATATATATATATATATATATATATATATAATCTCCAGATATTTCAAAATATGAAATATATGTGTCTTATTATACACTCCCTAAATTCATTCATGTTCATGTATTTGGATTTACAATCAACTTTTACATGATTATTATCAGAAATATGCATCCACCTGAAATACATATTTTTTTCCTAGTACTGAAAACTAACTTCGGTGAATGGTGCATACAAATCCTAATATTTCTACAGTAACTTACCCAGTTTAACATCAATGTAAGTAGATTCCTATGATACAAAATGTTTATTTTGACGTTCATTTTTATTCAACACTGGTACATTACTATTTCTTCAGTTTATGCACATAATAGGATATATATTTATCCACAAGTTCACAAATTTATAGGCATTTGTCTCTCTATCAATCACTTCCTGCTTCAGAACACATGTATTCCTCCAGGTTTCCTGGCTGGACTTTTCATTAGACTTCTTTCCAAAGACATTATTTTCGATTTCTCTAATCATTTTGAAGCAAAACTCACACACTCTTCATGATAAACCATTACCCTAATATTACCATTAGATGTATAACGGGTTGGAATGAATGATTGTATATCAATATAAGATTTCCTGTATATTTTCAGATATCAATTCAATCCTTTATTTAAAGTTGGAAGTACTTATATTATTTATTCACAGTATGGTCTATTCATGCGTTATCTCTATATTGATAGACAAACGTACACCTCTTTGTATCCCCAATACTAATTTATATGTCTTCAAAATATTGCACCCAGAAATGGTGGAAGAAATACTCATGTCACCTGATCTACATATACATTTTATCACAGTAATATTCTGGACAAAACTACAAAGATCAAACTTATGTTTTTACCAAAGCCTAAATGGAAAGTGAGCATGGATTATGAAAAACATCTATTGCTCTCAAATGTCAATCCTATTGGTGACTACATATTTCTTTCTACCTAAGATTATATATTCAACCTCAAGGCTGTTGAAAATGTCTAATCCTATCACTCACTTTATAATTGGCCTGATATCCTAAAATCTCTATTGATATCTGCTTTCCTACATATTTTCCCCAGTTCAACATTGTGACAGATTCTTCACATGTGCTAACATTTACATTCACTCTCTAACTGAAACCCTATTGCTAAAGAACTTTTGGTACAAATCCTATCCTCATTCTTCTTTCTAAACCTATTGAGTATCTTCCTAATCATATTGACTATCTCTTTTTTACTGGATGTTCTCTTCTACATTCAATCATCCAAGGTACAAGGACCTATGCCATTTTATATCGATTTATTGGAGACATTTTTGCAGAACATAATTCAAAGCTAAGTATCCCAATCAAGGGCCCCATGCCCTTCTGGTCTCCAAAGCTTACCTAGATTTCTGTTTACCTACTTATATTTCACCTATATATTCTAATAAATATCACAGGTCAGAATAACATTATTCATCCCGAAGAATGATTCCTAACCCAAATTGTACATGTTATTAACCCTAACCATACACTCTTTCCTCAATCTAACTTTACAGAAGAGGAGGTACAGAGTTGGTCTTATAATACAGGAATGGAGGGCATATTCCATCTACTGAGAACCTCAAAGTTCCATGCAGAATTTATCCCTGTAGAAGATGTAGGCTGCTGGGAAGGACCCGAGAGAGAAAAAGTCATCTTTCAAGGCAAACAACCTGGTCAGGATGAAGGGATATGTCTGAATCAACATCTATCTTTTTATTGTAGAGAAGATGGACTAAACCAGGTCTGTGTAGAGAGCTGTTCCTGGGGGACAATGGTTGATATACCATTCTAACTTGTGAAAGTGTCACAGGAAGTAGGGGCAGCCTCCATTTCATGCGAACCTTGGAAGCAACTGTTAGGGCAAAGTGGTTGCCAAGGCAGTGACCTAATACAGTTCCTGATGGAAGTACCCTACCTAACTTCCTTGGTGATGGAACTCTCTGAACATGGGATCCTGGAAGCCAAGCAAACAGAGCAAGTCCCAGTCCCAGTCCACGTGGGCTCACTTATTTGGATTTACCAATGACAGAGTCAGTCTTTCTTGCTACCTACTGATGTGAGGATGGCTAAAAGCCAGGAAAGCTCTGAAAAGGGACCTTTCCTGAGAAAGCAGGATGTGGCTCACTGCTGGATCCTGACAGAGTTGGCCAACGAGATCAGATCTGAGACAGGACAGGCCATTTTGGGGTAACATTGTATGGCTCACCAGTCAGAGGACATTCCAGACAATCACAGACCTACTTTGGGGAAGGAGATGCCTTTGTGGGTGTGGGTGTGAGTTTGTAGTTTTTTCTCATGTTCTGAGAATAATTAGAAAAGGAGGTTTGTTTGTTTTGGAGTGGGCTGATCTAGTAAGTCATTTGAAAAGGTGAGTTTTTCCATGTCTGTGTATCCCATTGTGTCCATTGATGTAGACAGTAGAAAAGAGAATGCATCAATGGATGTGCCCTGTTTAGTAGAATGCTTCCCAGCATTCATCCTGCCCAATTTATGAATGGACTGTGGCTTGCCTTAGGGATGAGAAACACCTAATATGTTCCTAAGTTCCTGTTTTCTTCCTGAATTCTGGCCAATCTCCAGAATAGGCTCATGGTTTTGTACCACCTCCAAGCTCAGTGACATGGCCATGTTCTGATTAGCTGAAGGGAATGGCCAGCATGTCAGAAAACTCAGATATCAGTGTGACCAGAAATGACTCAGTTGAGAAACCCTGCTTTGGGCCTTTTGCTTACATATAGTTCCGTTTCCCTGAATGTCAGGAAGGTCTTTTCTTCAGGCCAAACTTTTTTGAAGCCTAAAGAAAACAGTTTTCAAATGGAAATAAATGGGCATCACCTGTGGCTCTTTGCTTAATTGCTTTGGAAAGGGATGTGTCTGAATCAGCCTCTTGGTCCTGTGTGAGGCAGTGGGTTAGATTCTCAGCACCTGATGGATCTAAAGAAAGATCCCATGTATGCATCAAAAACCAAAATGGCCAAAATTGCTGTCATTGTGGATGAAGTCTCTAGCCTTCTTCAGTAAGGTTCCTGACCTCCATCAAGAGAGAATAGGGATACATTGGGTCAAATGAGTTTTTCAAAGCCCTGCAGAGGCTAGCCCATAGGTGCTTGGCTTTTATCATCACTCCAATTCACATAAAGAATCTAAACACCACAATCCGAATGCCTCAAATTGAAGAAGCAGAGTATTATTAACGGTAGGCCTATTTGATCACTCCTGGTTCACAGGAAGGGTGCCCATTCCACCCTGACATCAGGCAAATGAGGGGCAAGGTAGCTTATTTTGTACACTGTCTAGGGCTGCGCCCCTCATCGAAAACTCCAACCAGAGTTTATGATGAGTGTATATATGGACCTATTTGTATATAGGACCATGGTACATGGTCCTATACCATTGTATATGGATTTATCTGAGACATCTGTGCAGAACATAATTCAAAGCTAAGTATCCCAATCAAGGGCCCAATGCCCTCTGGGCATCAAATAATACTTGGATTTATGTTTTCATACATATATTTCACCTCTATAGTCTTATACATATCGCAGTTCCCAATACCATTTTTCATCCAGTAGAATGATTCCTAACCCAAATTGAAAATGTTATTAATCCAAACCATACACTGTTCCCTCAACCTAACTTTACAGAAGAGCATGAACAGGGTTGGTCTTACAATACAGGAATGTATGGGATCTTTGACTTGCTGAGAACCTCAAAAGTCCATGCAGAAATGATCTCTGCACAAGATATAGTCAGCGATGAAGGACCTGAGTGAGCAAAAGTCTTCTTCCATGGCAAACAATTTGGTCAGGATGAAGAGTTGTGTCTGAATCTGCCTCTCTCTTCTTAATGTAAAGAAGATGGGCCAAATCAGGCCTGTGTGGAGAGCTCTATTTGGGTGCCTATGGTTAATATATCATTCTAACTTGTGAAAGTGTCACAGGAAATATGGGCAGCCTCCATGGGACTCTGGAAGCAACTGTTAGGACAAATTGGTTGCCAAGGCAGTGTGTCCTCATTCAGTTTCTGAAGGAAGTGACTTCACCTCACTCCCTTGGTGATAGAAATCTCTGAACGTGGAATCCAGGAAGCCAGGAACACAGAGACAGTCCCAGTCCCAGTACCAGTGTTCTCACTTGTTTGGATATACCAAGAACAGAGTCAGTCTTTCTTGGCACCTACCTATGTGAGAATGGCCAAATGCCTGGATAGCTCAGAAGAGGGGATTTCCTGAGAAAGCAGTTAGTGGCTCAATACTGGCTCCTGACAACTTCACACAGTTGGCCAAGGAGACCAGAACTGAGACAGGACAGTCCATTTCAGGGGAACATAGTATGGCCCACCAGTCTGAGGACACTGCGCCTAGTCACACACCTACTTGGGGAAAGGAGGTGCCTTTGTGGGTGTGGATGTGGTTTTGTGGTTTTGTCTCATGTTCTGAGGATAGGAAAGGCGGTTTGTTTGGTTTAGAGTCAACTGTTTCTAGTAAGTCCTTTGGCAAGGCGAGTCTTTCTATGTCTGAATATCCCACTGTGTCTGTGGTTGTAGATATTAGAAAAGGAAATGCTTCAATGAATGTGTCCTGTCTTGTAGAACACTTCCCAGCATTCATCCTGCGTAATTTATCAATGGACTGCAGCTTGCCTTATCTTTGGGCAACACCTGCTATCTTTCTATGTTCTGGTTTTCTTCATAAATTCTAGCCACTCTCCAAAATAGGCTCATGGTATTGTGTCCAAGATGTGTACCACCTCCAAGCTCTGTGACATGGCCATGTACTGGATAGCTGAAGGGAATGGACAGCATGTCAGAAAACTCAGATATCAGTGTGACCACACAAGTCTCAGGGAGAAACCCTGCTTTGGGCCTTTTGCTTACCTACTGATATGTTGACCTGAATGTCAGGAAAGTCTCTTGCCTCAGGCACACCCTTTGTGAACCATGAAGAAACACTTTTCAAATGGAAATGAGTGGGCATCACCTTTGTCTCTATGCTTAATTGCTTTGGAAAGGGATGTGTCTGAATCAGCCTCTTGGCCCTGTGTGAGGCTGTGGCTTAGATTCTCAGCACTTGATGGATCTGAAGAAAGATCCAAAGTGTGCATCCAAAACCAAAATGGCCAAAATTGCTGTCATTGTGGATGAAGTCTTAGCCTTCTTCAGAAAGGTTCCTGACCTCCATCAAGTGAGAATAGGGACCCTTTGGGTCAAATGGGTTCTTCAAATCCCGGAAGAGGCTAGCCCATTTATGCTTGGGTATTCTCATGACTCCAATTCACATAAAGAATCTCCACCTCACAGTCTGACCTTCTCCAGAAGTCTTCACCATGGCTGCCTATGGGACTTTCAGGAAAAGAGTCGCTATAAAAGACTTCAGTGTACATAAACTTTCTCTTTTTGTGTTGACCTGGTCTACTTGGCAACTGGCTAAAAAATCAGCACTCCTGAGCTAGACACACCCTCACTAGTTTTTCACAAAATATGTGAACAAGGCTCCTGGCCTTGAGCTGGGGCTTCACAGACATTGCTACATTTCTAAGATAAAGAAGTTACAAACTGGGCTCCATGGAAAAAGCTGGCAGGGGGAAAAAAGAAAGGGAAGAAAAAGCTCTACCCCTCCCAGGTGTTCTTGAAAATTTAACTTGCCCAGACCTAAGGAAAAAACAGAAACAAAAACTGCCTTTTGTGAACTTCTGAAGACTATGAACTTCTGAGCCCCTTCCCTTTCATGTTGGGTACAAAATTCTGAAACTACATAAAATTAGGTTTCATGGGATTATTTGATTACAACAGAAGCAATGCCCTCTGAATCTGGTTGCAACCAAATAAGACTGTTTCCCTGTCTTTGGTGCTATCTTTGGTGCCTTGCCTTGTCCCTCCCTACAACAGTTTAATTCTATATACTTAAACATTGTTTGTGTTTTAATGAAATTGTCAACAGATGTGATTAAATGTGTAATGGTTCGGATGTTTCCCAGAGTGCTCTATCATGACACAGATTCATTTGAAGTTCAAATAGGGGGGCATACAATCCGGTTCCTCTGAAAACATATATCCCTCACCTTAGCCATTCCATTGCAAATAGGAGTTGCTTCAGGGTTGGGCAGAGGAACCACTGCCGTGGTCCATGGGACACAACGAATGACCCAATTAAGAGCAGGAATATATAAAAACTTAAAGATATTAGTAACCTCCATCACAGCTTTGCAGGAATCTTTAACCTTTCTCTCTGAAGTTGTTTTACAGAACAGTAGAGGGTTGGATCTCTTTTTCACTAGAGAAGGGGGCCTTTGTGCTGCATTGAGGGAAGAATGTTTTTTTAATGTCGACCATAATGGAGTTGTAAAATAATCTATGAGTAAATTAAAAAGATGCCTTGAAGAGAGTCAAGGAGAGAGAGAGGCCCAAAAATGGTGGTTTGAGTCTTGGTTTACACAGTCCCCCTGGTTAACTACGTTTTTATCAACTCTAGCCCGTCCAATAATAATCCTCATATTATTGCTAACTATAAAACCCTGTTTCCTCAACCATGTAATTTATTTTCTCCATGCTCAAATTGGACAAGTTAAACTTATGGTAATACCCCACTAGCAAACATAGAATGTGACATCCCCCAATGATCATTTTTATGATTAAAAGTTGCCAGAAGAAGTGGGGAATGAAAGGTCAATAAAATATATACTTGTCACTTCCTGTTTTTCTGTACACTTAACAAAACACTGTTGAAATGTTGAGAAATGTTTCCTAATCTTGTCCCAGAATGTGCTGTCCCCAACGGCCAAACTGCAGAATGTACTCCCTCACCCGGTTGAATGCAAACCACCCACTCACCCTGAACCATCAATAAACTTCCCTTTCTGCCCTCTCCAAGAAAAGTATATAAACTCTGCATAAGCTCTTCTCAGGGCTCTCTGCTCTAATTAAGTGAGCTCTGAGCCCCAGCATGTTGGACCCCAAATAAACCCTTTGCTGTTGCATGATGTATTCTCTTGGTAGTCTCTTCCTCCGATGCTCGCACGACCTTTACTTGGATGATTGAATATAGAAGAGAACATCCATTCAAAAACTGCTAGTCGGAAGGATTAGGAAGAAGAGTGAATATAGAATTTGGAAAAAAAGTTCTTTAGCAATACGGTTTTGGTTAGACAGTGAATGTAAATGTCAACACAAGTTAAGAGTCAGTCACAATGATGAACAGGGGAAAATATGTAGGAAAGCAGATATCAATAGAGACATTATGAAATCAGGCTAAGTATAAAGTCAGTGAGAGAATTAGACATTTTCAACATGGTTGAGTTTGAATACACAATCTTAGGAAGAAACAAATATGTACTCACCAATAGGACTGACATTTGAGAGCATTAGGCAACATCACATGGATGATTGTAGTAATCCTTTCTCACTTTCCATTTAGGCTTTGGTACAATCATAAGTGTGACCTTTGTATTTTGTGTCCAGAATATTACTCTGATAAAATGTATATGTAGATCAGGTGACATGAGTATTTCTTCCACCTTTTCTGAGGGCCATATTTTGAAGATGAATAAATTAGTATTGGGGGTACAGAGAGGTGTACACATTGTCAATGAATATAGAGATAATGTATGAATACACCATACAGTGAATAAATAATATAACTAGTTCCACTTTAAATAATGGATTGAATTGATATCTTAAAATATATAAGAAATCTTATATTGATATACAATCATTCATTCCAACGAGTTATACATCTAATGGTAATATTAGAGTTATGTTTTCTCATGAAGGGTGTGTGAGTTTTGCTTCGAAACTGATTATGGATTTGGAAAATATTGTGTTTGGAAAGAAGTCTCATAAAAATACCAGTCAACAAACATAGAGGAATTCATGTGTTCTGAAGGAAGGAAGTGATTGAAAGTGAAACAAATGCAAATAATTTTGCTAACTTGTGAATGAAATACATATCCGATGATATGCATAACCTGAAGAAATAGTAATGTACCAGGTTTGAATGAAAATGAACGTCAAAACATACATCATGTCCCATAGTAATCTACTTGGATTGATGTTAAACAGGGTCAGTTACTGTAGAATAATTAGGATTTGTATGCACCATTCACTGAAGTTAGTTTTCAGTACTAGAAAATAAATATGTATTTCAGGTGGATGAATAATTCTGAGAATAATCTTGTGAAAAGTTGATTATAAATCCACATACATGAATATGAGTGAATTTAGGGAGTGTAAAATAAGACATATATATTTCATATTTTGAAAAATCTGGAAAATAAATAAATAAATATATATATATATATATATATATATATATATATATATATACACACACACACACATATATACAAAAGAACCCCACAGATATTAAAAGGTACAAATATATGCAAATCGAAATTCATTATGAAATATATATCATCCACAGATGCAAAAATATTCATTTTACTGAACATGGATTTATGTATAATATTGTAATACTAGGAAGCTCACCCATAGTTTGTAATTTCAGTTCCAACTGCGTTTAGGAGGAGTGATCTCTTCTCATAAATTGTATCTTCCATCAGCCACCTCACAAATTGTGCATGTGATACCATGTAGGAATCAAAATGTGCATATAAAAATACATGTGTTGAATTGGCTACAAAGCAAGGGAGACAGGAATTCACATATTTGTTTACTTTAAAAACACATGGAGAACTATTTCAATTAAAAATTGTCTACATATTTAACACCTACCGTTTATCATGCAAAAGGCAAGTCCAACTATACAGCATGCATCCTCTGAACTGCTTGTATTTCTATTCTGCTTGGGTTATTTTTCTACATCATTTTAGGATTATTAGTCAGAGTCTAGTAGGGTATATGTTCATGTCAGGGATTCTGTACAATGGAAAATAGGAAAATGAATCTATGAGTATGCAAATATGTGCTACACAAACATCTTCTCACTTTCATCCAGAACAAAGCCTTAACATTACCTTGGGCCCAAGTAAGACACAATGAGAGGGGAAGTGTTAGAAAATCTGTGAATACATATCTGGAATGGAAAATGCTCAGGAATTCACAAACTTGGAGGTGGTAGATGAGTTTCAAAAAGTAAGGGACATGGTAAACTCTCCACAAACATGGAGCTCTGCTGGCCTAAAGACTTCTTGAGTAACAGCCTCTGAGGATGGGTCTTGAAATATATGTTGTTGTCAGGAGCTTTAGCTTCCTTTGTAGTGAGACCATCAGAGCTGGATCTGCATCTATGTGACCTGGAGGACATGTTTACTTATTTTCCAATGAACATGGTGCATCAGTGATGAGTTCTATTTTTGTAGTTAAACTATGGCCATTGGGGAAAAGTGTCTCCCGTGTGGACTGTGAAGCCCTTTGGTCATCCTCCAATTTTCATTGTCTTTCTTGCTGCTGCATAGGGAGTTTGTTATTTGTTTAACAAAATACAAGGAGTTCAACTGGACACGGTGCTGGAGGGAGTTCTGTCTCGTGTGGTGGGTCTGGGTCTGCAGGAGAATGCACCAACAGGCTTCTATCCCACAGACATTGCCCCTTGACCATACCACCTGATTCTGGACATTGCCCTAAAACTTCTCCATATAACAAGATGTCTTTACATATAAGGGACTCTGGTGCACCATGTCAGTCACAAGCCATTCAGAAGCCAATGGAAGATCCACATGGCCCCGCCACAGATGTTTTATTACACACCTGCATACCATGCTCTAGGCCCCACTACTCAGCAGGTTCCAAGTTACTGGAATCTCTGTTCTACACCATTTTCATGAACCCAGTCAGTCTAGGCACTGTCTGGTATACTCTTGATTAGCAACAGGACATCCACAGGTTCTCCAGTGCCACCTGGTCATGGGAAATTCAAAAATTCCCTGGTATTTATCTAGCCATTTTTCAATATACAGTTGGAGGCTCTGTGGGTTTCAATTAATTCAGGAACCATTAAATGGTGAGGAAGCTCGTTTCAATGAAAATTCTGCAGAACTATCACAGGCAAGGCTTCCCAAAGAGTGCCCAACTGGTCACATGAATCCAGGCCCATTTGAGGTCTACAATGTGAGCTCCATGTGTGTATTGACTCTCACCTATGGCTGCCAAGTCCTTAAGAATAAAATCATATGATATACTGGCTGAGATTCCCAGTGCTCTGTGCAAATCCACCCTGGGCGTAGATCTCAGTTTCCCAAGGCGACTCTCATGTGTGGCCTCTTAAAATCCCAACACAATTCATGGCAATACTTCTCTGAGGTCAGTTCCAGAACTCAGTCTCTAAGGGAATCACACCAGAGAACAAGCCCAAGTGGACCCAGTCATCTCTTCCTACCACCACACAAATGACCAAAATTAAAACCAAATACTGCCACATGGCCCAAATCCTTCTTCCATATCATAACCTCTGACTGGAGTTACCATGAAGGGTGCAGACCAAGCTGTGTTCCAAAATAAGCTCCCTTCCCCCTCATTCGCCTAAAGTCAGTGGGCATGACACAATTCCATGTGAACCAAGAGAGATCAAATAGGCCTGCCGTTATTACTGCTCGCTTTTCCATGGGCCTGGTACAGAGGAGGAAGACAGGGAAGCAGGGCTGAGAGCAGCTCCTTGGATCTGAGAATGAGGAAGGAGAGATGTAAAAAGAATAATGGGCAAGGGTTTTGGGATTTTCCTAGCACAACAAAAACATGAGCAGTAGAACATGTAGAACAGAGGGGGAAACGGGAGTGAGTATACCAAAAAGCCTGTGAGGAAATTTAAATTTTTAGTAACCGTTTTCAGTGATGACAAAGCAACATTAAAGGCCATTTTCATTACATCTTGGATACTCGTATGGGGTTCTCCTCAGCTGGTTTGAGATTTTGTTTAGCTGGTAAGAGGACCTGTTGGGACCCAGTGCGGCCACTGACAAGAAAAGAGAGGAGTGAGAGAGTGGAGGGGTACCTCAGTAGCTGCTACCTCAGGAAGGGGCAGTGGTCTGAGATCCAGCGGAGTTTGGGTTTTTGATCTATTAATTGTAGGGGAGAAATCAAGTTGCTGATGTGGGAGTGACAGCAGAGAGTCTGGAGTAGAAGGCTGAGGGTGAGCATCTATTGGAGAAGCATAGTTCAGGATGTGAGCAAAGGAGGGAAAAAGCCTCCACATAGGGGAATCTCCTTTCACCCTTTTGAGCACTTGTAGAAGTTAAAAAGGTCACACATAATTTGAGGATCTAGAGACCCCTCTGTGGGCCATCAGGTTTGGTTATCTAATTGGTAATAATGCCAATATTGTGTACAAAATTTGATGAGGAGTTTGGGTTCCATCTGGAAGTCCACTGTATGCTGACATCCCCATGACTTACAGAAGAAGTCGGCTTTCCCCCACACAGCTGTGACTGTTTATGTTTTTCACAGTCGCCAGGCAAACATAGTAATCTAGGCTAACCAACCTGCATGTGGCTCACGTGTCCCTACAAACATAATGTTTGTTTCCATTATCTATGTATGGAAGGGATTTAATGGAATTTTAGTGTAATCCTCTTCATCAGGGATATCCCATAGATAAGACTTATAGCCAGCTGAGAAATGTCTGGGTGGAGAGATGGTCATCAGGTCCTTAAGGGGGATGTATGCAGATAGACCATACTTCCGGTTTTCTTCCTAAATTCTGGCCATCTCAAGAATAGCTCATGGTTTGGTGTCCAAGATATGTACCACCTCCAAGCTCCGTGACATGGACATGTACTGGATAGCTGAAGGAAATGGCGAGCATCTTATAAAACTCAGATATCAGTGTGACCAGTAAGTCTCAGTGGAGAAACCGTGCTTTAGGCCTTTTGCTTACCTTTTGTTCTGTTCCCCAGTAAGTCAGGAAGGTTGATGCCTCAGGCAACACCTCTGTGAAGCCTGAAGAAAATATTTTTCAAATGGAAATGAATAGGCCTCACCTGTGGCTCTCTGCTTAATTGCTTTGGAAAGGGGTGTGTCTGAATCAGCCTCTTGGCCCTATGTGAGGCTGTGGCTTACATTGTCAGCACCTGATGGATGTAAAGAAAGATCCCATGTGTGCATCCAAAACCAAAATGGCCAAAATAGCAGTTATTGTGGATGAACTCTCTCACCTTCCACTGTAAGGTTCCTTACCTCCATCAAGTGAGAATCCATATCCTTTGGGTCAAATGAGTTCTTCAATGCCGTGCAGAGGCTAGCCTAGAGGTGCTTGTGTTTTCTCTGGGCTCCAATTCACATTAAGAATCTAAACCTCACAGTCAGAAGGCATCAAATTGGAGAAGCAGAGCAGTATTAACGGCACACCTATTTGATCACTCCTGGTTCACATGAAGGGTGTCCAGGCCACCCTCACTTAGGCCAATGAAGGGCAAGGGAGCTTATTGTGCACACTGTTTTGGGCTGCATCCCTCATGGAAACCTACAGCTTGAAGTTAAGATGAGTGTCTATATGGAATAAGATGAGGGTGATGTGGGAGTGTTTTGGTTTTAATTGTGGTCATTTGTGTGAGGGTTGGAAGAGAGGTGTAGGTAAACCTGGGCTGGAACTCTGGTGTGTTTCCCCTTAGAGACTGAGTTCTGGAACTGACCTCAGAGAAGTATTGCCATGAACTGTGTTATGATTTTAAGGAGGCCACGCATGAGAGTCGCCCTTGGAAACTGAGATCTAGGCCCAGGGTGGCTTTCCACAGAGCACTAGGTATCTCAGCTAGGATATCACATGATTTTATTCTGAAAGACTTGGCAGCCATAGTTGAGAGTCAAAAGACACATAGACCTCACATTGTAGACCTCAATGGGCCTGGCTTCATGTGACCTTTTGGCTACTCTTTGGGAAGACATTCATGTGAGTGTCCTCCAGAGATTTCACTGAAATGAGGTTCCTCACCATTTAATGGTTCCTGAATAAATTGAAACATACAGTGCTTCCAACTTCAACCTTGAAAAATGGATAGATAAATACCATGAAATTTTTGAAATTCTAATGACCAGGTGGCACTGGAGAACCTTTGTATGCCCTGTTGCTGATCATGAGTGTACCAGATAATGCCTTGATTTACTGGGTTTCATGAAAATGGTGTAGAACAGAGATGCCAGTAAGTTGTAGACTGCTCAATTGAGGGCACGAGCTGTGGTGTGCAGGTTTGTGATAAAACATTTGTGGTGGGGCCATGTGGATCTGCCATTGCTTCCAAATGGCTTGTGACTGACGTGCTGCAGCCCGTAATCCCTTTCATGTTTGATCTCTTCATATAAAAGCATCTTGTTATATGGAGAGGTTTCAGGGCAATGTTCAGAATCAGGTTGCAATGGTCAAGGGGGCAAGCTATGTGAGATAGAAGCCTGGTTGATGTATTCTCCTGCAGACCCTGACCCACCACACCATTAAATTTTGAGGAAGCTCATTTCAATGAAAGCTGTGGATAACTCTCACAGGCAAGGCGTCCCAAAGAGTGCCCAAAAGGTCACATGAAGCTAGGTCCATTGAGGTCTACAATGTGAAGTCTATGTGTGTTTTGAATCTCAACTATGGCTGCCAAGTCTTTCAGAATAAAATCATGTGATATTCTGGCTGAGATACCCAGTGCTCTGTGGAAAGCCACACTGGGCCTAGATCTCAGTTTCCAAGGGCGACTCTCATGCATGGTCTCCTAAAATCCCAACAAAATTTATGGCAATACTTCTCTGAGTTCATTACCAGAACTCATTTTCTAAGGGAAATCACACCAGAGTTCAAGTGGGGAAGTTTTTGAACCCCTGTGGGAGTCTAATCCAGGTTTGTTGGCCAGATGTTCCTGTTTCTGGGTCTATCCACTAGAAAGCAAACAGCAACTGACTGTCCTTATGTAGTGGCAAGCAGAAGTAAGCATCTTTTAAGTCCAGCATAGTGTACCATTACCTCTCCGGATTCAGAGTGCTAAGCAAATTATGTGGATTGGGTACCGTGGGGTGAATGTCCTGCAGTCTGTTTTTGATCTCTTTTAGGTCTTGAACAGGACGGTAGTCCCCAGTTACTGGCTTTCTTACTGGTAGCAGGGGGGTATTCTAGGCCGATTGACAGGGCCTTAGGACCCCAAGAGCCAGGTATTTCTGAATATTGGGCCTTATCCCATCCTTAGCTTCTTTGATTAGAGGATATTGTTTAACACTGATTGGAGAGGTAGAGGCTTTTAATTCTACTACTATTGGAGGTTTTTTTATGGCTAGACCTAACCCAGCAGTTTCTGCCCAGGCATTAGGATAATCTTTTATCAATTTCTGGGATAGTTTTCCTGTTTGATCAGTTCTAGGGTGCGCGAAGAGTTGATGTTCATCTTCTACGGACATAGTCAAAGCCGTGACTATGGGAGTTTTTACTGAAGCGTTTAGAAACACCACTTGGGGACCATCAGGGTTAAAGGTTATTCTAGCCCCGAGTTTTGTAAGCAGATCCCTGCCCATCAACGGGGCCTGGCATTCTGGGATTACTAGAAAAGAGTGGTGGACTTTTCCATTTCGTAGGCCCATTGTCCTCTTAGTTGTCCAAGCTCATTATCTACTGTCATTAGCCCCTTGAACAAGCGACCATTTATTTGATAGGGGGCCCAGTGGGGTCTTAAAGGTTGAGTATACTGGTCCTGTTTTCACTTCAAAGTTCAATGGGGTTTCCTCCACTTAAAATGTTACCCTGAGCTTGCGGAGGAGATCCGAGTCCCGACTTCCCTAGTCCTGTTGTAGAGTCAGCACGGCGGTCTGGCATCTCTGCTTTTTTTGGGGGCACTCTTTGGCCCAGTGTCCTTTTTCTTTACAGTAGGCACATTGACCTGAGGCCAGGGACAGCCTTTGGCATGGGCCCATGTATCCCTTCCTATCTCCGTGCTTTTTAACTTCTGGCCTATTTACTGCTCTGACCAGAACCTTAGCCAGTGCTTTAGTCTGCCTTTTGCTCCTTTCATCCTCCTTTTGTTCCCTTTCCTTCTGTCTCCTCTGTTCCCATTCCTCCTCAGTTTCTTTCTTATAATATATTTTCTCAGCTTCTCTGACTAAATCTCTAAAGGTCATATCTTGTAATCCATCTAGACGTTGCAACTTTCTCTTAATATCTAGGGCAGCCTGCTGGATAAAGGCCATTGCAACAGATGTCTTTTCGTACTCTGTCTGAGAATCAAAAGGAGTATATTTTCTAAATGCTTCCATAATTCTCTCCAAAATCATAGAGGGAGACTCATTAGGCCTTTGGATAATCTCTCTTACCATGGCCAAATTAGTCGGCCTTCTGGCGGCCACTCAGAGACCCGCTATTAGAGGCCGGTGATAAGTGGACAGATGCTACCTAACTTCAATGGTGTTGGGGTCCCAGTTTGGTCGGTTCATCGGCCCATAGGGATGGAGAGGGAGCATCACAGGGGTTTCTGAGTTTTTTTATTATCTGTCACTGGCGGGTTCCTTTAGATGGCCCAGCTTCCACCAGAGGAGGAGGGGCTGCTGCTGCTGCTGCTGCGAAGTCCCCTGGAGGGCTTGGGACTGGCCCAATTGCCTCTAGTGGCGGAGAGGCTGTGTCATCGGCAGGAGGATCATCTGGAACGTGTTCGGTGTTGGGGAGCCAGGGTAGAGGATAAGGAGGGAGAGGAGTGTCCAGTCTTGTGACTCAGGGAGAATGGAGGGAAGTGGGGGGAGCGGAAGGTTTGAATGATAGGATCCTGGGGAAGGGGTATATGGCTATTGATCTGGGTGGCCACGTGGTCCCGGCTGAAAGACAATATCTCTGATTTTCGGATTAGAGGGAAGCGGAAGGATCCTTCTGGGGGCCACCCGACTTTGAGAATGGGCCATTCTGAAGCACAGAGAGTCTGCCAGGTCCGGCATTTTACTGAAAAATAAAGATTCTGGGCCCTTGAGCGGACATCAGTCCAATGATCAACGGTCAGGGACAGAAGCGTGGAAGTGATTTGTCCCATAATGGGAGTTACTCAAAGAGAGACAGTGAAGACACAATCGCAACACAGACAAAGACAAACAGTAAACGTTTAACGTGTGTCCAAGACAAAGATTAGAACTGAGTAACTGGCAAAACCTGATGTGTTAGACAATAAAGACAGACAATAAACTCAACATGAGTTCAGGACAATGAACAAAATTGAGTAGCCGGCAAAACCTGATGGGCTGGCAAACCGAATTCTGAAGCAAAATATAACCGAGTTGAGGAAACTACTATTCCTTGATTTCCCTCGTCCCCTGGAGTGTCCCACAGGGACGTGGCCTGCAGCTCTGTGACACGTCTGTCAGCCACTATCAGAGAGAGCTAATGCTCTTCACCGACAGCCACTTTGCCAAGCCCTAACCTGAAACCCGAAACCAGAAAGAGGCGCCTTACTTACCCTGAGAGAAGTCCCTTGGGGTCTTTCATCCGCCACGCCAAATATCTCACCTGGGGCCTCCAGATGAAAAGGTGGGGTGAACATCGGAGGAAAAGACCATCAACAGGCTTTCTCATGCAACTCTAAAGGGTTTATTGGGGGTCCAGCATGCTGGAGCTCAGGACTCACTTCAGAGGAGCAAAGAACAAAGAGCCCCGAGAACAACTTGAGCACAGTTTATATACATTCTTTAGAGAGTGCAGGGACTTTGCATACATCATAGCCTCCTTTAGCAAATCATCATATACCAAGAGAAAATCAAATAACAACTCTAAAACATGATTAGAACATTCATTGGCGGGAACAGGTCGGGCAGGGGGTGATTGATCAGCCCTAAGAAGGGGTATACATTTAAACTGATTGGTTGAAGCCCTGAGATGTATAAGTGGTGAGCTGCACGGTTTCTGAGAAGGGGTTGTTAAGTACCTAGGTGGTCAGGGAAGATTTCAACACACACCTAATGTGCAGATCTGGAAATTGTCTTAACTGCCACCGGAATTTCAGGTGCTGAGTGCAGCTTGGAAACTTTAGGAAACCTGGTTCTTTACATTTCAATTTCAATTTCTTTTATTCTTTCAGAACCTTACAGAGAAAGGCGAGAGACTTCATCCACAATGACTGCTATTTTGCCCATTTTGGTTTTGGATGCATACATGGGATCTTTTTTTAGATCCATCTGGTGCTGATAATCTAAGCCACAGCCTCAAACAGGGCCAAGAGGCTGATTAAGTCATATTCATTTCCAAAGCAATTACTACTCTGAGGTCAGTTACAGAGCTCAGTCTCTGAGGAGAATCAAACCAGTGTTCCAGCGCAGATGAACCCAGTCATCTCTTCCAACAGCCACACAAGTGACCACAATTAGAACCAAACAATCCCACATGGTCCTCATCTTCTTCCATGTAGTCACTCATCATAACCTCTGCCTGGAGGTTTCCTTAAATGGCACAGCCCAAGAGAGTATCCAAAATAAGCTCCCTTGCCCTTCATTTGCCTAAACTCAGGGTGGCCTGGACACCCTTGAAGTGAACCAGGATTGATCACATAGTTCTGTCATTAATACTGCTCTTCTTCTACAATTTGAGGCCTACTGACTGTCAGGTATTGATTCCTTATTTGATTTGGAGTCATGATTAAACACAAGCACCTCTGCAGGGATTGGAAGAACTCATTTGACCCAAAAAATCCCTATACTCCCTTGATGGAGGTCAGGAATCTAATAGAGGAAGGCAAGAGACTTCATCCACAATGACTAATCTTTTTGCCATTTTGGTTTTGGATGCACACATTGGATCTTTCTTTAGATTCCTCAGGTGCTGAGAATCTAAGCCACTGCCTCACACAGGGCCAAGAGGCTGATTCAGACACATCCTTTTCCAAAGCAATTAAGCAAAGTTATTGATCTGGGTGGCCACGTGGCCACTGGTGAGGCCCATTCATTTCCATTTGAAAACTGTTTTTTTCAGGCTTCACAAAGTGGTGGCCTGAGGCAAAGACCTTCCTGACATTCAGGGCAACAGAACAATATGTAAGCAAGAGGCCCAAAGCAGGGTTTCTCCACTGAGACTTTTCTGGTCACACTGATATCTGAGTTTTCTGAGATGCTTGCCATTCCCTTCAGCTATCCATTACATGGCCATGTCGCAGAATTTAGAAGTGGTACATATTTTGGAAACAAAACCATGAGCCTATTCTGGCGAGTGGCCAGAATTCAGGAAGAAAACAGGAACTTAGGAAGATAGTAGGTGTTGCCCATCGATAAGACAAAAGGCAGTCCATTCCTATAATGGGTAGGATGAATGCTGGGAAGCTTTCTACTAGACAGGAAACATCCATTGATGCATTCTCTTTTCTAATGTCTACAACCACGGACACAGTGGGATACACAGACACAGAAACACTCACCTTGTCAAAGGACTTTCTAAAAACAGTCCACTCCAAACCAAGCAAACCGCCTTTTCTACCTATTCTCAGAACATGAGACAAAACCACAAACTCACACCCACACTCAAAAAGGCACCTCCTTCCCCCAAGTAAGTCTGTGACTATCCAGAGTCTCCTCTGACTGGTGGGCCATACTATGTTCCCCCAAGGTGGCCTGTTCTG
Organism: Callospermophilus lateralis; assembly: GCF_048772815.1. Lineage (NCBI taxonomy): Eukaryota > Metazoa > Chordata > Mammalia > Rodentia > Sciuridae > Callospermophilus > Callospermophilus lateralis. The sequence goes on from NW_027512744.1 coordinate 620,320, forward strand.
TCTCAGATCTGGTCTTTTTGTCAAACTCTGTGAAGTTGTCAGGAGCCTCCGCTGACCACTACATGCTTTCTCAGGGAAGGCTCTCCTCGCATCTGACCATCCTCACATCAGTAGGTACCAAAAAAGACACACTCTGTCCTTGGTAAATCCAAACAAGTCAGCCCACTGGTACTGGGACTGGGACTGGCTGTGTGTTCCTGTCTTCCTGGAACCCAAGTTAAGAGAGTTCCATCACCAAGAAGTGAGGTAGGTCAATTCCTTCAGGAACTGAATGAAGTCAGTTCCTTGGCAAACACTATTTTATTAAATTTTCAAAATAATTATGAAAACAGAAATCAAGGTAAGATTTGAAGTCCAGAAGGGCCCTTGATTGGGATACTTAGCATTGAATTAGGTTCTGCACAGATGTCCGAGATAAATGAATATACAATGGCATAGGACCTTGTACCTTGGATGATTGAAGGTAGAAGAGAACTTCCTGTCTAAAAGGAATAGTCGGTAGGATTAGGAAGATAGTCAGTAGGTTCAGGAAAAAGAGTGAGTATAGGATTTAGACCAAAAGTTCTTTAGCAATCAAGTTTGGGTAGAGAGTGAACAAAATATCAGCACATGTGAAGAGTCAGTCACAATGATGAATGGGGGAAAACATGCAAGAATGCAGATATCAATAGAGACATGAAATCAGGCAAAGTATAAAGTGAGTGATAGGATTAGACATTTTCAACATGGTTGATGTTGAATATATAATCTTTGGAAGAAACAAATATGTAGTCACCAATAGGATTGACATTTGAGAGCATTAGGCAACCTGGACATGGTTGTTTTTGTAATCCAAGCTCACGTTCTATTTCGCTTTGGTGAAAGGTTAATAAAATAGGCACTTGTCACTTCCTGTTTTTCTGTATGCTTAACAAAACACTGTTGAAATCTGGAGAACTGTTTGCTAATTTTGTTCCCAGAATGTGCTGTCCCCAACTGCCAAACTGAGGATTGTACTCCCTCACCCGCTTGTACCAAACCTCCCACTTGCTCTGACCCATCGATAAGTTTCCCTCCCTGCCCACTCCAAGAAAAGTATATAAGGTCTGATTAAGCTGTTCTCAGGGCTCTCTGCCAAGAAAAAAACCATTGTGCAGATACCACCCCCATCTAACAAGAGACAACTCAAGAGAGTTTCTTGGGACGGCTGGCTTTTGCAGTTATGGATACCTGGGTTTGTGTTCTTAGCTTCTCCTTTATACCCGCTGTTAAATGAGGATGCCCAATTCCAATGGACCCTTTGAGCACCAGCAAGCTTTTGATAACATCTAAGGACACTGACATTGAATTCCTCAACTTCACTGAGCCCAGCCTTCAATTACAGAAAGCCCTACACTACTTTAAAAATGTACATCAACTCACTCACCTTGGTTAAAAGAAACTGCAGGCATTCCTGTAGGATCAAGAACAGAGTTTTTGATTAACCAACTCACAGCGAAAGGAAATATCTGAACGGGTAAAAAAAGCCTGTCGGATATGTCAATTGGTTAATGCTTACCATTCCAAGCTTCCTGCAGGAAAGTACCTATGAGGAACCAGACCAGGACAATTCTGAGAAGTGGACTTTACTGAAATTAAGCCAGCATGGTATGGACTTAAATATCTCTTAGTCTTTGTAGATACATTTTCAGGATGGATTTAAGCCTTTCCCACAAAATAAAAATTAACGGCACAAATGATGGTCAAGAATATCCTGAAAGATATTTTCCAAGATACGGCCGGCCTAAAGTAATAGGTTCTGATAATGAACCGGCGTTCATGGCCCAGGTAAGTCAGGGGTTAGCCAGGACCCTAGAAATTAATTGGAAGTTACATTGTGCTTGTAGACCCCAGAGCGCAGTACAGGTAAAAAATAAATAGAACCATTAAAGAGACCTTAAAGAAATTAAGCTTAGAGACCAGCATAAAAGATTGGACTATGCTCCAGCCTTATGCACTGTTTCATGCAAGAAATTCTCCCTCTGTTTCTTTGTGTAACCTCACCCCCGATGAAATTCTCAATGGTGTCCCTCCTCCAGTAAGGGACCTAACCCCAACTCTAAGACCGAACGATCCCTTCCACACCCCCTTGCTTGACAGACTAAAAGTTCTCGAAAGAACTCAGCGATACCTGTTGAAACACCTGGCCACTGCCTACCAACCTGCAGACGAGGGGACTCCACATCAATATCAAGAGACTTCATCTACATAAGATGACATCAGGTGTCATCCCTGGAACCCCGCTGGAAAGAACCATACCAGGTGCTACTTATAACACCTACAGCGGTAAAAGTAGACGGAATCACTTCCTGGATCCATGCCTCAAGTCTCAAGCCTGTGCCCTGTCCAGACTCTGGCTGGAAACTGGAAAAGACTGGTAAAACTTTCAAATTTTGTATTCGCCATACGGATATGGCTATAGACTCTCCCCTTGGCCACCAGTAGTCCTAACCCTCATCAGCCTGTTCAGCAGCGATTGCTGATCACAAATTCTACTAGACAAAAAGTATGGTCTATCTTGCATACAGCCCACTTAGGTACCTGGTGGCCTTCTCTCCATCCAGACATTTGTCAGCTGGCTATAGGTCTTTCCTATTGAGATATTCCTGATGAAGAGGATCCCACTAAAATTCCATTAAATACCTTCTGTACCATAGATAATGGAAACAAATATTATGGATATAGGGACACGCTAGCCAGATGCAGGTTGGCTAGCCTAGATTACTATGTTTGCCAGGCAGAGTATCAAAGCCACAAACAGCCATAGCTGTGTGGGGGAAAAGCTGACTTCTTCTGTAAGTCATGGGGATGTGAGCATACAGCGGGTGCCTGGTGGAAAACAACTGCTCATCAAATTAAGTACACAGCATTGACCATATTAACAAATAGAGAAAGAAAACTGATGGCCCACAGAGGGGCCTCTAGGTCCTCAAATTCTGTGTGACCTTTTTAACTTCTGCAAGTGCTCAAAAGAGTGAAAGGAGATTCCCCTATGTGGAAGCCTTTTCCCTCCTTTGCTCACATCCTGAACTATTCTTCTCCAATAGATTCTTACCCTCAGCCTTCTGCTACAGACTTTCTGCTGTCACTCCCACCTCAGCAACCTGATTTCTCCCCTCCAATTACTAGACCCAAAACCCAAACCTCCGCCGGTTCTCAGACCATTGCCCCCTTGCTGAGGTAGCAGGCACTGAGGCACCCCTCCACCCACTCCCTCCTCTCTTCTCCTGTCAGTGCCTGCACCCCGTCCCACGAGGTCCTCTTACCAGCTAACCCAAAGCTCAAACCAGCTGAGGAGAACCCTCAGACCCCTATCCAAGATGTAATGAAAATGGCCTTTAAAGTTGCTTTGTCATCACTGAAAACAGTTTACTAAGAATTGAAAAGCCCTCACAGGCTTTTTGGGATACTCACTTCGGTCTTCCCCTTGGCACTATCTGTTCTACTGCTCAAGTTGTTGTTGCTAGGAAAATCACAAACCCCATTCCTATTATTCTTTTATATCTCTCCTTCCTCATACTCAGATCCACCAACCGGGTCTTACCCCCAGCCTTTCCTATCTTCCCCCTCTGTACCAGGCCCACAGAAAAGTCTGAACTGAATTCTCCAGAAGTTTTCACCATGGCTAACTTTAGGACTTTCAGCAAAAGAGACCCTATAAAAGAGTTCAATGTAGATAAACTTCCTGTTTTCGTGTTGCCTGTTCTACTTGGGCACTGGCTTGAAAAATCAACACTCCTAAGCTAGACACCCCCATACTAGTTTTTACCAAAATATGTGAACAAGGCCCCTGTCCTTGAGCTAGGGCTTCAAAGAGATGGCTACATTTCTAAGATAAAGAAGTTACCAACTGGGCTCTATGGTAACAGCTGGCAGGTAGAAAAAAAAAAGAGAGAGAAGAAAAAAGCTTAGGTGTCCTTAAAAATGTTACTTGCCCAGAACAGAGGGAAAAAATATTCTTTTTGTGAAATTCTGCAGACTGTGAACTTCTGAGCCCCTTCCCTTACATGTTGGGTACAAAATTATGAAACTAACTAAACTTGAGGTTCAGGGGATTCATTGATTACAACAGAAGCAATGCCTTCTAAATCAGGTTGCAACTAAATATAACTGTTTCCCTGTCTTCCATTCTATCTTAGGTACCTTGCCTTTTCCATACCTAAAACAGTATAATTCTATATACTTAAACATTGTTTATGTTTTCATAAAATGGTCAACAGATATGATTAATAATGTAATGATGCAGATGTTTCCCAGAGTGCTCTATCATGACACAGTATCATTTAAAGTTCAAATAGTGGGGCATACAACCCTGTTCTGCCAGGAACCTGTTTTCCTCACTTTAGCCATCCTTTTGGGAATAGGAATTGCTGCAGGGGTGGGCACAGGAACCACTGCTCTAGTTCATGGGACACAAGAAATGACCCAATTAGAAGCAGCAGTATACAAAATCTTAAAGATAGTAAAAACCTCCATCACAGCTTTACAGGAATCTTGAACCTCTCTCTCTAAAGTTGTTTAACAGAACAGGCGAGGGTTGGAACTCCTTTTCATGAGAAAAGGGGGCATTTATGCTACATTGAGGGAACAATGTTGTTTTTATGCCGACCATACTGGTTGTAAAAGAATATATGAGTAAATTAAGAAGACGCCTTGAAGAGCGTCAACGAAAGAGAGAGGCCCAAAAAGGGTGGTTTGAGTCTTCGTTAACATAGTCCCCCGGGTTAACTACTCTTTTATCAGCCCTGGCTGGTCCATTAATAATCCTCATTAATTGCTAACAGTAGGAACTTGCTTGCTCCACCATGTAGTTTCATTTCTTCAAGCTCAAATTGGACAAGTTAAACTTTTGGTAATCAGACAAAAATATACGCCACTAGCAGGCATAAAATATGACACCGTCCAATGATCACATTTATGATTAAAAGTAACGAGAAGAAGTGGGGAATGAAAGGTTAATAAAAAAAGGTATTTGTCACTTCCTGTTTTTCTGTATGCTTAACAAAACACTGTTGAAATCTTGAGAGCTATTTGCTAATCTTATTCCCAGAATGTGCAGTCCCCAACTGCTAAACTGCAGATTGTTCTCCCTCACCCGGTTGCACGCAAACCGGCCACTCGCCCTGAACCATCAATAAACTTCCCTCCCTGACCTCTCCAAGGAAAGTAAATAAGCTCTGCTTAAGCTGTTCTCAGGGCTCTCTTCTCTATACAACTGAGCTCTGAGCCCCAGCATGCTGGACCCCCAATAAACCCTTTGCTGTTGCATGAGACAATCTTTTGGTGGTCTCTTCCTCTGACGCTCAAATGACCTTTACATTGGTACAATCATAATTGTGATATTTGCTTTTTGTGTCCAGAATATTACTGTGATAAAATGTATATGTATATCATGTGACATGAGTATTTCTTCCACCATTTCTGGGAGCAATATTTTGAACATATATAAATTAGTATTGGGGGCACAAATAGGTGTACCCTGTGTCTATGAATATAGAGATATTGTATGAATAGACCATTCAGTGAATAAATAATATAACTAGTTCCAACTTTAAATAGTGGATTGAATTGATATCTGAAAAAATATAGGATATCTAATATTGATATATACGTTCATACATTCATTACAAAAAGTTATACATAATTTAGTTTAAAAAGGAAGCTCACACATATGTTGAATTTTCATTTCCAACAGCATTTAGGAGGAGTGATCTCTTCTCACAATTTGTGTCTGAAAATTCAGCCACCTCCCAAGAATGTACGTTTGGGACCAGGTAGGATTCTATATGTGCATATAAAAATACATGTGCTGAATAGGCTACATAGAAAGGGAGACAGGAATTCACATATTTGTTAACTTTAAATTCACATGGAGAACTATTTCAACAAAAAATTGACTTGATTTATAACTCCTACCCTATACAATGCAAAAGGCCCGTCCAACTATACAACATGCCTCCTCTGAACTGCTAGTATTTCTATACATTTTTGGGTAATTTTTCTCCATCTTATTAGGATTAGTAGTCAGAGTCTAATAGGGTAGGTTTTAGTGTCAGGGATTCAGTATTTTAAACTGTGGCCACTGGGGGCCTAGTGTCTCCCTGTGTAGACTGTGAAACCATTTGGTCATCCTCCACTTTTCCTGGTGTTCCTTGCTCCTGCACTGAGAATTTGATATTTGCTTCACAAAATACAACGAGTTCAACTGGGACACAGTGCTGGAGGGAGTTCTGTCACTTGTGGTGTGTCAGGGTATGCATGAGCATGCACCAAACTGGCCTATATACCGCATAGCTTGCCCCCTTGACCATAGCAACCTGATTCTGTATATTACCCTGAAATCTCTCCATATAACAAGATGCCTTTACTTATAATGGTCTCCTGCCTGCACTATGTCCATCTCAAGACATTTGAAATCCAATGGCAGATCCACATGGCCCCACCACAGATGTTTTATCACACACCTGCCCACCACTGCTCTAGGCCCGCTACTCAGCGGGCTCCATCTTACTGGCATCTCTGTTCTACACCATTTTCATGAAACCCAATGAATCAAGGCAGTGTCTGGTACACTCTTGATCAGCAATAAGACATCCAAAAGATCTGCAAGCCACCTGGTCATGTGAATTTCAAAAATTTAATGGTATTTTTCTAGCCATTTTTCAATAATGAAGTTGGATGCACTGTGGGTTTCTATTCATTCAGGAACCACTAAATGGTGAGGAAGCTCATTTCAATAAAAACTCTGCAGAACTCTCATAGGCAAGGCTTCCCAAAGAGAGTCCAAAAGGTCAAATGAAACCCGGCCCATTGAGGTCTACAATTGAGGTCCATGAGTGTTTTGATATCAACTTAGCCACCCTGGGACTATATCTCAGTATGCAAAGGCGACACTCATGCGTGGCCTCCTAAAATCCCAACACAATTCATGGCAATACTTCTCTGAGGTCAGTTCCAGAACTCACTGTCTAAGGGGAATCACACAAGAGTTCAAGCCCAGGTGGACCCAGTCATCTCTTCCAACCACAACACAAATGACTACAATTAAAACCAAAACACTCCCACATGGCCCTCATCTTCTTCCATATAGATACTTATCAAAACCTCTGGCTGGAGGTTTCCATAAGGGACACAGCCAAAAAAAGTATCCACAATAAGCTCCTTGGCCCCTCATTTGCCTAAAATCAGGGTGGCCTAAACACCCTTCCTGTGAACCAGGAGTTATTAAATGAGCCTGCTTTTTATACTGCTCTGTTTCTCCAATTTGAGGACTACTGACTGTCAGGTATAGACTTTTTATGTGATTTGGATTCATGAGAAAACCCAAGCACATCTGCAGGGCTTTGAAGAACTCATTTGACCCTAAAGAATCCCTATTCTCACTTGGAAGAGGTCAGGAACCTAACAGAGGAAGGAAAGAGTCTTTATCCACAATGACTGATCTTTTTTGCCATTTTGGTTTTGTATGCACACATGGGATTTTTCTTTAGATCCATCAGGCGCTGAGAATCTAAGTCACAGCCACACACAAGGCCAAGAGGCTAATTCAGACACACCCCTTTCCAAAGCATTAAGCAAAGAGCCACAGGTGATGCACATTAATGTCCATTTGAAAACTGTTTTCTTCAGGTTTCACAAAGGGGTGCCCTGAGGCAAAGACCTTTCTGACATTCAGTGCTACAGAACAATAGGGAAGCAAAAGGCCCAAAGCAGGGTTTCTCCACTGAGACTTTCCTGGTCACACTGATATCTGAGTTTTCTGAGATGCTCCCCATTCTCTTCAGCTCACCAGTACATGGACATGTCACAGAGCTTGGAGGTGGTACATATCTTGGACACAAAACCATGAGCCTATTCTGGAGAGTGGCCAGAATTCAGGAAGAAATCAGGAACTTAGGAAGATTGTAGGTGTTGCCCATCCACAAGTCAAGCCGCAGTCCATTCATAAATTGGGAAAGATTAATCCTGAGAAGCTTTCCACTAGACAGGACACATCCATTAATGCATTCTCTTTTCTAATGTCTACAACCACGGACACAGTGGTATACACAGACATAGAAACACTCGCCATGTCAAACGACTTACTAGAAACTCTCCACTGAATACCAAACAAACTGCCTTCCCTACCTATTCTCAGAACATGAGACAAAACCACAAACTTTCACCCACATCCACAAAGGCACATCCTTCCCCCAAGTAGGTCTGTGACAATCCGGAGTGTCCTCTGACTTGTTGGCCATTCTATGTACCCATGAAATGGCCTGTCCTGTCTCAGATCTGATCTCTTTGTTCAAATCTGTGAAGTTGTCAGGAGCCAGTGGTGAGTCACTAACTGCTTTCTCAGGAACGTCCCCTCTTGAGAGCTCTCCTGGCATTTGGCCATCCTCACATCAGTAGGTACCAAGAGAGACTGACTCTGTCATTGGTAAATCCAAACATGTGAGTCCACTGGAATTGAGACTGAGACTGGTTCTGTGTGCCTGGCTTCCTGGATCCCAAATTCAGAGAGTTCCATCACCAAGGAAGTGAGGTAGGTCACTTCCTTCAAGAATTGAATGAAGTCACTACCTTGGCAACCACTTTGTCCTAACAGTTGCTTCCAAGGGTCCCATGAGAGAGAGGATGCCCCTACTTTCTGTGACACTTTCATAAGTTAGAATGGAATATCAACCATAGGAAACCAGGAACAGCTCTCCCCAGAGTCCAGGTTTGGTCCATATTCTCTACATTAAAAAGAGAGAGGCTTATTCAGACACATTCCTTCATCCGGACCAGGTTGTCTGCAATGGAAGATGACTTTTGCTCTCCCAGGTCCTAAAATGCTGCCTACAAGTTCTCCAGGGATCATTTCTGCTTGGACCATTGAGGTTCTCAGCAGGTTAAAGATGCTCTACATTCCTGTATTGTAAAACCAACTCTGTCCCTGGTCTTCTGTAAACGTAGATTGAGGGAACAGTGTATGGTTAGGGTTAATAACAGGTTCAATTTGGGTGAGGAGTCATTCTGCTGGATTAATAATGGCATTGGGAACCTACAATATTTACAAAAATATATAGGTAAAATATAAGTATGAAAACAGAAATCTATTTAGATTTGAAGCCCAGAAGGGCATTAGGCCCTTCATTTGGGATACTTAGCTTTGAATTATGTTCTGCACAGATGTCTCAGATTAATCGATATACAATGTTATAGGACCTTGTACCTTGGATGATTGAATGTCGAAGAGAACATCCAGGCAAAAAGGAATTGTCGGTAGTATTAGAAAGACAGTTGGTAAGTTTAGAAAGAAGAGTGAGTATAAGATTTGGACCAAAATTTCTTTAGAAATAGGTTTTCGGGTAGACAGTGAAGGTAAATGTCAGCACGTGTGAAGAGTCAGTCACAATTAAGAACAGGGGAAAATATGTTAGAAAGCTAATATCGATAGAGACATTAGGAAATCAGGCAAAGTGTAAAGTGAGAGATAGGATAAGACATTTTCAATAGGATTGAGTTTGAATATATAATCTTAGAAAGAAACAAATATGTAGTCCCCAACAAGATTGACAAGTGGGAGCATTAGGCAACCTGCACATGGATGTTTTTAGTAAGCCATGTTCATTTTCCATTTAGGCTTTGGTACAATCATAAGTGTGATATTTGCATTTTCTGACCAGAATATTACTGTGATAAAATGTATATGTAGATCAGCTTACATGAGTATTTCTTCCACCATTTTTTGGAGCAATATTTTGAATATGTATAAATTAGTATTGTGGGCAAAAATAGATGTACCCTGTGTCTATAAATATAGAGATAATGCACGAATAGGCCATACTGTGAATAAATAATGCGACTTCTTCCAACTTTAAGTAATGTATTGAGTTGATATCTGAAAATATTCAGGAAATCTTATATTGATATACATACATTCATTCCAACCAGTCATACATCTAATGTTAATACTAGGGTTATGGTTTATCCTGAAGGGTGTGTGAGTTTTGCTTTAATCTTACAATGGAACTAAAAAATATTATTTTTGGAAAGAAGTCTCATGAAAAGACCAGTCAAGAAACATGGAAGAATACATGTGTTCTGAAGCAGGAAGTGATTGACAGTGAAACAAATGCCTACAAATTTGTGAACTTGTGGATGATATATATATATTCTATGATGTGCATAAACTGAAGAAATAGTAATGTACCAGTGTTGAAAAAAATGAACGTCAAAATACACATCATGTCCCATAGGAGTCTACTTGCATTGATGTTAAACTGGGTCAGTTACTCTAGAAATATTAGGATTCGTATGTACCTTTCACTGAAGTTAGTTTTCAGTACTTGGAAACAAATATATATTTCAGGTGTATAAATATTTCTGAGAATAATCTTGTGAAAAATTGATTATAAATCTAAATACATGAACATGGATGAATTTATGGAGTGTATATAAGACACACATATTTCATATTTCGAAAAATCTGGAGAGTGTATATATATATATATACAAAACACACACACAGACATTAAAAAGTAGCAATACATATGCTAATCGATATTCATCATGAAATATATATCATTCAAATATGCAAAAATATTTATTTTACTGAACATGCATTTATGTATAATGTTTTCAACTAGGAAGCTCACCCATAAGTTGAATTTTCAGTTTCAACAGTGGTTAGTAGGAGTGATCTCTTCTCACAAGTTGTATCTGCCAAGTCAGACAACACACAAAAATTAACCTGGGATACCAGGTAGGATTCTATATGTGCATATAAATACACATGTGCTGAGTAGTCTATAGCGAAAGGGAGACAGTAATTCACATATTTGATAATTTTAAAAACACATGGAGAACTATTTTAAGCAAAAATTGACTAGATTTATAACACCAACCCTTTATCATGCAAAAGGCAAGTCCAAATATCCACCATGCCTCCACTGAACTGCTTGTATTTCTATTCTGTTTCGGTTATTTTTCTCCATCATATTAGGATTAGTAGTCAGAGTCTAGTAGGGTAGGAGGAGTGATCTCTTCTCACAATTTGAATCTGCCAAGTCAGACAACACACAAAAATTAACCTGTGATACCAGGTAGGATTTTATATGTGCATAAAAAAATACATGTGCTAAATAGTATATACAGAAAGGGAGACAGGAATTCACATATTTGTTAATTTAAAATCACATGAAAAATTGTTTTAAACAAAAATTTACTAGATTTATAACACCTACCCTTTATCATGCAAAAGGCAAGTCCAAATATATACCATGCGTCCACTAAAATGCTTGCATTTGGGTTTTTTTTCTCCATCATATTAGGATTAGTAGTGAGAGTCTAGTAGGGTACAGGTTAGTGTCATGATTTCGGTATTTTGATTGGAAAATAGGAAAATGAATTCAATGTGTATGCAAATATGTGCCACAGAATAATATTCCAACTCTCATCCAGAACAATGCCATGACATTACCTTCGCCCCAATAAGACACAGTTATAGGAGGAGAGTTAGAAAATCTATGAATACATATCTGGAATGGAAGATGCTCAGGAGTTCACAACCTTGGAGTTGGTAGAGGAGTTTCCTAAGTAAGGATCAGGGTAAACACTCCACAAACATGGAGCTCTTCTTGTCTAAAGACTTCTTGAGAGACTGCCTCTGAGATTTGGCCCTTGAAATATATGTTCTTCTCTCTTTGTAGTGAGACCATCAAAGCTGGGTCTGCATCTATGTGACCTGGAGGACATGGTTTCTTATTTTATAATGAACATGAGGGAGCAGTTGCTGAATTCTCTCTTTGTAGGTAAACTGTGACCACTGGGGGCTAAGTGTCTCGCCGTGTGGACTGTGAAGCCATTTGGTCATCCTCCACTTTCTGTGGTGTTTCTTGCTGCTTCACTGGGAGTATGGTATTTACTTCACAAAATACAATGAGTTCAACTGGGACAAAGTGCTAGAGGGAGTTCTGTCAGGTGTGGTGGGTCAGGGTCTGCAGGAAAATGCACCAAAATGTCTTCTATTTCACGTAGCTTGTGCCCTTGACCATAGCAACCTTATTCCTAAAATTTCCCTTAAACCTCTCGATATAACAAGATGCCTTTACATATAAGGGTCTGTTGGCTACACTATGTCAGCCACAAGCCATTTGGAAGTCAATGGAAGATCCACATGACCCCACCACAGATGTTTTATGACACACCTGCACACCACTGCTCTAGGCCAACTACTCAGCAGACTCCAACTTACTGGCATCTCTGTTCTACACCATTTTCATGAAACCCAGTCAATCAAGGCCCTGTCTGGTACACTCATGATCAGCAACAGGACATCCAAATATTCTCCAGTGCCACCTGGTCATTGGAATTTCAAATATACCGTGGTATTTATCTAGAATTAGGAAGTTAGACGATAGGATTAAAAAGAAGAGTGAATAAAGGATTTGGACAAAATGTTCTGCGTTCCCAATTTGAGGCCTACTGTCATGAGTGGTCGAATCTCATGCTTCTCCTCCTAAAATCCCAACACAATTCATGGCAATACATCTCTAAGGTCATTTCCAAAACTCCATTTCTAAGGGGAATCACACCAGAGTTCAAGCCCAGGTGGACCCAGTCATCTCTTTCAACCACCGCACAAATGACCACATTTAAAACCAAAACACTCCCACATGGCCCTCATCTTCTTCCATATAGACACTCATCATAACCTCTGGCTGGAGGTTTCCATGAGGGGCGCAGCACAAGACAGTGTCCACAATAAGCTCCCTTGCACCTCATTTGCCTAAAGTCAGGGTGGCCTGGACACCCTTCCTGTGAACCAGGAGTGATCAAATAGGCCTTCAATTAATACTGCTCTGCTTCTCCAATTTGAGGCCTACTGACTGTAGGGTTTAGATTCTTTATGTGAATTGGAGTCATGAGACAACCCAAGCACCTCTGGGCTGCCCTCTGCAGGGCTTTGAAGAACACATTTGAGTGAGTCTAGGAGTTGGACCAAATGTTCTTTAGCAATACGGTTTTGGTGAGAGAGTGAATGTAAATGTCAGCACATTTGAAGGGACATTCCCAATGATGAACTGGAGAAAAGGTGTTTGAAAGCAGATATCAATGGAGACATTAGAAATTTAGGCAAAGTACAACGTGAGTTGTAGGATAAGACATTTTTAACAGGGTAATGGTTCAATATAAAATCTTAGGAAGAAACAGATATGTCGTCACCAATAGGAATGATATTTGAGAGCATTAGGGAACCAGGACATGGATGTTGTTAGTAATACATGCTCAAATTCAATTTAGGCTTTGGTACAATCATAAGTGTGACCCTTGCCTTTTGTGTCAGGAATATTACTGTGATGAAATGTATATGTATATCAGGTGACTATAGTATTTCTTCCACCATTTCTGAAAGCAATATTTTAAAGACTTATAAATTAGTATTGGGGATACATTTAGGTGTACCCTGTATGTATGAATATAGAGATGATGCCTTAATAGACCATACTGTGAATAAATAATATAACTGGTTCCACTTTTAATAATAGATTGAATTGATATATGAAAATATATAAGAAATTTTATGTTCATATACAATCATTCATTCCAACAAGTTATACATCAAATGGTAATAATAGGGTTACGGTGTATCATGATGGGTGTGTGAGTTTGCTTCAAAAGTGATTATGGAAATCGAAAATAATGTGTTTGGAAAGATTTCTCATGAAAAAAACTATCAAGAAACCTGGAGGAATACATGTGTTCTGAAGCAGGAAGTGATTGAAAGTGAAACAAATGCCTATAAATTTGATGACTTGTGCAAGAAATATATATCCTATGATGTGCATAAAATGAAGAAAAAGTAATGTACCAGTGTTGAATAAAAATGAACGTCAAAATAGACATCATGGAACATAGGAATGTACTTGCATTGATGTTAACCTGGGTAAGTTACTGTAGAAATATTAGAATTTGTGTGCAACATTCACTGAATTTAGTTTTCAGTACTAGGAAACAAATATGTAATTCAGGTGGATGAATATTTCTGAGAATAATCTTGTGAAAAGTTGATTAGAAATCCACATAGATGAACATGAATGAATTTAGGCAGTGCATAATAAGACGCATATATTTCACGTTTTGAAAAATCTAGAGCGTATATATATATATATATATATATATATATATATATATACACACACACACAAAACCCACACAGAGACATTAAAAAGTAGCAATATATATGACAATCAAAATTCATCATGATATATATATCGTCCAAAGATCCAAAAAATATTTATATTACTGAACATGGATTTATGTATAATGCTGTTTAACTAGGAAGCTCCCCCATAGGTTGAATTTTCAGTTCCAACAGCGATTAGGAAAAGTGATCTTTTCTCACAATTTGTATCTGCCAAGCTGGCCACCTCACAAGTGTATACGTGTGATACCAGGTAGGATTCTATATGTGCATATACAAAAGCATGTGCTGAATAGGCTACAGATAAACGGAGACAGGGATTCACCTATTTGTTAACTTTAAAAACACACTGAGAACTACTTCAATTAAAATTTGACTAGATTTATAACTCCTACCCTATATATTGCAAAAGGCAAGCCCAACTATACACCACCCCTCCTCTGAACTTCTTTTATTTCTATTCTGTTTGAGTTATTTTTCTCAATCATATTAGGATAAGCAGTCAGAGTCTAGTAGGGTATGGTTTAGTGTCAGGGATTCAGTATGTCGAATGGAAAATTGGAAAATTAATCCAAAGTGTATGCAAATATGTGGTACACAAAAATCTTCTTACTCTCATCCAGAACAATGCATTGTCATTACCTCCACCCCAAGTAATACATAATGAGAAGAGAAGAGGTAGAAAATCTGTGAATACATATCTGGAATGGAATATGCTCAGGAGTTCACAACTTTGGAGGTGTTAGAGGAGTTACCCAAAGTAAGGGACAGGGTAAACTTTCCAAAAACATGGAGCTCTGGTGCCCTAAAGACTTCTTGAGAAACTGCCTATGAGGTTGGGCACTTGAAATATATGTTTTTGTAAGGAGCTTTTGCTTTCTCTCTAGTGAGCCCATCAAAGCTGGGTCTGCATCTATGTGACCTGGAGAACATGGTTTCTTATTTTCCAATGAACATGAGGCAGCAGTGCTGATTTCTCTCTTTGTAGGTCAATTGTGGCTAAGTGTCTCCCCATGTGGACTGTGAAGCCATTTGGTCATCCTCCAATTTTCAAGGTGTTTCTTGTTGCTGCACTGGGAGTTTGGTATTTGCTTCATGATATACAAGGAGTTCAACTGGGACACAGTGCTGGAGGGAGTTTTGTCATGTGCGGTGGGTCAGGGTTCTCAGGAGAATGCACCAACCAGGCTTTTATCCCCCATAGCTTGCCCTCTTGTCAATAGCAACCTGGTTCTGAACATTGCCCTGAAACCTCTCCATATAAAAATATGCTTTTACATAGAACATTCTGCTGGTTGCACCATGTCAGTCACAAGCCATTTGGAAGCCAATGGCAGATTCACATTGGCCCACACAGATGTTTTATCATACACCTTCCCACCTCTGCTCTAGGCCCTCGACTCAGCAGGGTTCAACTTACTGGTATCGCTGTTCTACATCATTTTTATGAATCCCTGTCAATCAAGGCACTGCCTGATACACTCATGATCAGACGTAGGACATCCACAGGTTCCCCAGTGCGACCTGGTCATGGGATATTCAAAAATTTCATGGTATTTATCTGGGCATTTTTCAAGCTTGAAGTTGGAAGCACTGTCGGTTTCAATTCATTCTGGAACCATTAAATGGTGAGGAAGCTCAATTCAATGAAATCTTTGGAGAACACTAACAGGCAAGGCTTTCCAAAGAGTGGCAAAAAGGTCACATGAAGCCAGGCTTATCGAGTTCTACACTGTGAGGTCCATGTTTGTTTTGATTCTCAACTATGGCTGCCATGTTTTTAAGAATATAATCATGTATTATCCTGGCTGAGATTGCCAGTGCTCTGTGGAAAGGCACCTTGGGCCTATATCTCAGTTTCCAAGGGCGACTCTCATGCGTGGCCTCCTAAAATCCCAACACAATTAATGGCAATACTTCTCTGAGGTGAGTTTCAGAACTCAGTCTCTATGGGCAATCACACCAGAGTTCAAGCCAAGGTGGACCAAGTCATCTCTTCCAACCGCCACACAAATGAACACAATTGAAACCAAAACACTCCCACATGGCCCTCATTTTCTTCCATATAGACACTCATCATAACTCTTGCTAGAGGTTTCCATGAGGGGCACAGTCCAAGACAGTGTCCAAAATAAGCTCTTTTGCCCCTCATTTGCCTAATGTTCGAGTGTCCTGACACCCTTCCTGTGAACCAGGAGTGATCCAATAGGCCTGCATTTGATACTGCTCCGCTTCTCCAATTTGAGGCCTACTGATTGTGGGGTTTAGCTTCTTTATGTGTATTTGAGTCATGAGAAAAAGCAAGCCGCAATGGGCTAGCCTCTGCAGAGCTTTGAAGAACTCATTTGATCCAATGGATCCCTATTCTCACTTGATGGAGATCAGGAACCTTACAGAGAAAGGCGAGAGACTTCATCCACAATGACTGCTCTTTTGGCCATTTTGGTTTTGGATGCACACATGGGATCTTTCTTTACATCCATCAGGTGCTGACAATCTAAGTCACAGACTCACACAGGGCCAAGAGCCTGATTCAGACACATCCCTGTCCAAAGCAATTAAGCAAAGAGCCACAGGTGATGCCCATTCATTTCCATTTGAAAACTGTTTTCTTCAGGCTTCACAAAGGGTTGGCATGAGGCAAAGACCTTCCTGACTTTCAGGGCAAAAGAAGATTTTATAAGCAAAAGGCCCAAAGCAGGGTTTCTCCACTGAGAGGTTAGTAGTCACACTGATATCTACGTTTTCTGAGATGCTCACCATTCCCTTCAGCTATTCAGTACATAACCATGTGACAGAGCTTGGGGGTGGTACATATCTTGGACACAAAACCATGAGCCTATTCTGGAGAGTGGCCAGAATTCCAGAAGAAAACAGGAACTTAGGAAGATAGCAGATGTTGGCCATTGATAAGGCAAGCCCTGGTCCATTCATTAATTCATGAGGATAAATTCTGGGAAGCATTCTAGTAGACAGGACACATCCATTGATGCATTCTTTTTTCTAATGTCTACAACCACGGACACAGTGAGGTACACAGATATAGAATCACATGCCTTGTGAAACGACTTAGTAGAAATAGTTCACTGCAAACCAAACAAACTGCCACTGCTACCTATTCTCAGAACATGAGACAAAACCACAAACCCACACCCACACCCACAATGGCATCTCCTTTCCCCAAGTAGGTCTGTGACTATCCGGAGTGTCCTCTGACTGCTGGGCCATACTATGTTCCACCCAAATGGCCTGTCCTTTCTCAGATCTGGTCTCCTTGGCCAACTTTGTGAAGTAGTCAGAAGCCAGCAGTGAGCCACTACCTGCTTTCTCAGGAAAGGCCCCTCTCAGAGCTTTCCTGGCATTTGACCATCCTCACATCAGTAGGTACCCAGAAAGAGTGACTCTGTCCTTGGTAAAACTAAACAAGTGATCCCACTGTGACTGGGACTGGGACTGGTTCTGGATGCCTGGCTTCTTGGATCCCAAGTTAAGAGAGTTCCAACACCAAGGAAGTGAGGTGAGGTCACTTCCTTCAGGAAGTGAATGAGGTCACTACCTTAGCAACCACTTTGTCCTAATAGTTGCTTCCATACTTCCTCTCACACTTTCACAAGTTAGATCGGTATATCAACCATAGGAACCCAGGAACAGCTCTCCACACAGGCCTTGTTTGGTCCATCTTGTCTACATTAAGAAGAGAGAGCCTGAATGAGACACAGTTCTTCATCCTGACCAGGTAGTTTGCCATGGAAGATGACTTTTACTCTCCCAGGTCCTTCATAGCTGCCTACATATTCTCCAGGGATCATTTCTGCATGGACCTTTGAGGTTTTCAGCAGGTGGAAGATCCACTACATTTCTGTATTGTAAGACCAACTCTGTCCCTGCTGTTCTGCAATGTTAGATTGAGGGAACAGTGTATGGTTAGGGTTAATAACATGTTTGATTTGGGGTAGGAATCATTCTGCTGGATGAATAATGGTATTGGGAACCTGCGATATGTATGAGAATATATAGGTGAAATATATGTATGAAAACAGAAATCTACGTAAGATTTGAAGCCCAGAAGAGCATTGGGCCCTTGATTGGGATACTTAGCTTTGAATTAGGTTCTG
The DNA here is from genome assembly GCF_048772815.1 of Callospermophilus lateralis. Taxonomy (NCBI): domain Eukaryota; kingdom Metazoa; phylum Chordata; class Mammalia; order Rodentia; family Sciuridae; genus Callospermophilus; species Callospermophilus lateralis. The sequence continues at coordinate 638,629 of NW_027512744.1, forward strand.
CACAGTTGTGTCAGATTAATCAATATACAATGGCATTGGACCTTGTACCTTGGATGATTGAATGTCGAAGGGAACATCCAGTCAAAAAGGGTTAGTCGGTAGTGAAAGGTTAATAAAATAGGTACTTGTCACTTCCTGGGAAGAATGTTGTGTTTATTCCGAGCATAATGGAGTTGTAAAAAAATTATGATTAAATTAAAAAGACACCCTGAAGAGCGTCAGTGAGAGAGTGAGAGGACAAAAAAGGGTGGTTTGAGTCTTGGTTCACATAGTCCCCCTGTTTGACTGCTTTTTAACAACCCTGGCCTGTCCAAAATAATCTCCATAATATTGCTAACTATAAAACCCTCTTTGCTCAACCGTGTAATTTCTTTTCTCCAAGCTCAAATTGGACAAGTTAAACTTATGGTAATACTCCACTAGAAGACATTGAATGTGACACCCCCCAATGATCACTTTTATGATTAAAAGTAGATAGAAGAAGAAGTGAGGAATGAAAGGTTAATAAAATAGGTACTTGTCACTTTTTTTCTGTATGCTTAACAAAACACTCTTGAAATCTTGAGAACTGTTTGCTAATCTTGTTTCCAGAATGACCTGTCCCCAACTGCTAAACTGCAGAATGTACTCCTTCACCCGGTTGAATGCAAACCGCCCACTCGCCCTTACCCATCAAAAAACTTCGCTCCCTGCCCTCCCCAAGGAAAGTATATAAGCTCTGCTTAAGCTCTTCTCAGGGCACTCTGCTCTATTCAAGTTAGCTCTGATCCCCCACATGCTGGACCCCCAATAAACCCTTTGCTGTTGCAGGAGATAGCCATTTTTCAAGGATGAAGTTGGAGGTACTGTGGGTTTCAATTCATTCAGGAACCATTAAATGGTGAGGAAGCTCATTTCAATGAAATCTCTGGAGAACGCTCACAGGCAAGTCTTCCCAAAGTGTGGCCAAAAGGTCACATGAAGCCAGGCACATTGAACTCTACAATGTGAGGTCCATTTGTGTTTTGGCTCTCCACTATGGCTGCCAAGTTTTTCATAATAAAATCAAGTGATATCCTGCCTGAGATTCCCAGTGCTCTGTGGAAAACCAACCTGGGACTAGATTTCCGAATCCAAGGGTGAATCTCATGCGTGGCCTCCTAAAATCCCAACACAATTCATGGCAATACTTCTCTGAGGTCAGTTCCAGAACTCAGTCTATAAGGGGAATTACACAAGAGTTCCAGCCCTGGCGGACCCACTCATCTCTTCCAACTGCCACAAAAATGACCACAATTATAGCCAAAACATTCCCACATGGCCCTCATTTTCTTCCATATAGACACTGATCATAACTTCTGGCTAGAGGTTTCCATGAGTGATGCAGCTCAGGACAGTGTCCAATATAAGCTCCCTTGCCCCTCATTTGCCTAAAGTCAGTGTGGCCTGGACACCCTTCCTGTGAACCAGGAGTGATCAAATAGGCCTGCCATTATTACTGCTCTGCTTCTACTATTTGAGGCCTACTGACTGTCAGGTATAGATTCTTTATGTGGTTTGTATTCATGAGAGAACACTGGCACATCTGCAGGGCTTTGAAGAACTCATTTGACCCAAGGGTCCATATTCACACTTGATGGAGGTCAGGAACCTAACAGAGAAAGGTGAGAGACTTCATCCACAATGACTGATTTTTTGAATTTTGGTTATGGATGCAAACATGGGATCTTTCTTTAGATCCATCAGGTGCTGACAATCTAAGCCTCAGCTTCACACAGGGCCAAGAGGCTTATTCAGACACATCTCTTTCCAATTAAGCAAAGAGCCACAGGTGATCCCAATTCATTTCTATTTGAATACTGTTTTCTTCAGGCTTCACAAAGGGGTGGCCTGAGCCAAAGACTTTCCTTGCATTCAGGGCAACAGAAAAATAGGTAAGCAAAAGGCCCAAAGCAGGGTTTCCCCACTGAGACTTTCCTGGTCACCCGGATATCTGAGTTTTCTGAGATGCTCACCATTCCCTTCAGCTATCCAGTACATGGCCATGTGACAGAGCTTGGAGGTGGTACATATCTTGGACACAAAACCATGAGCCTATTCTGGAGAGTGTCCAGAATTCAGGAAGAAAACAGGAATTTAGGAAGATAGTAGGTTTTGCCCATTGATAAGGCTAGCCGCAGTCCATTCATAAATTGGCAGTATGAATGCAGGGAAGCTTTCTACTAGACAGAACACACCCATTGATGCATTCTTTTTCTAATACTACAACCACGGACAGAGTGGGATACACAGTAATAGAAACACTCACCTTGTCAGAGAACATACTAGAAACAGTCTTCTCCAAACCAAACAAATTGCCTTTGCTACCTATTCTCAGAACATGAGAGAAAACCACAAACTCACACCCACACTCAAAAAGGCACCTCCTTCCCCAAAGTAGGTCTGTGACTATCCGGAGTGTCCTCTGACGGGTGGGCCATACTATATTTCCCCGAAGTGGACTGTGCTGCCTCTGTTCTGGTCTCCTTGGCCAAATCTGTGAAGTTGTCAGAAGCCAGTGGTGAGCCACTACCTTCTTTCTCAGGAAAGGCCCCTCTTCTTAGCTTTCCTGGCATTTGGCCATCCTCACATCACTAGGTACCAAGAAAGACTGACTCTGTCCTTGGTTAACCCAAACAAGTGAGACCACTCGGAATGGGACTGGGACTGGCTGTGGTTGCCTGACTTCCTGAATCCCAAATTTAGAGAGTTCCATCACCAAGGAAGTCATGTGAGGTAACTTCCTTCAGAAAGTTAATGAAGTCACTGCCTTGGCAACCACTTTGTCCTAGCAGTTACTTCCAAGGGTCCCAAGAGGTGCAGGGTACCCCTACTTCCTGTGACATTTTCACAAGATAGAATGGTATTTCACCATAGGCACCCGGGAACAGCTCTCCACACAAGCCTGGTTTGGTCCATCTTGTCTACATTAAGATGAAAGAGGCTGATTCATACACATCCTTTCATCCTGACCAGGTTGTTTACCATGGAAGTTTTCTTTTCCTCCCTCAGGTCCTTCATAGCTGCTTACAACTTCTCCAGGGATCATTTCTGCATGGACTTTTGAGGTTCTCAGCAGGTGGAATATCCCCTACACTCCTGTATTGTAAGACCAACTCTGTCCCTGCTTTTCTGTAAAGTTAGATTGAGGGAACAGTGTATGGTTAGGGTAATAACAGGTTAAATTTGGGTTAGGAATCATTCTGTGTGATGAATAATGGTATTGGAAACCTGTGATATTTACAAGAATATATAGGTGAAATATAAGTATAAACACAGAAGTCTGGGTAAGATTTGAAGCCCAGAAGAGCATTGGGCCCTTGATTGGGATACTTAGCTTTGAAATACCTTCTGCACAAATGTCTCAGATAAATTGATAAACAATGGCATAGGACCTTGTAAATTGGATGATTAAATGTAGAAGAAACCATCCACTCAAAAAGGGTAGTCGGTAGGATTAGAAAGATAGTCAGTAGGTTTAGGAAGAAGAGTGAGTATAGGATTTGGACCAAAAGTTCTTTAACAATAGGGTTTCTGGTAGAGAATGAACGTAAATGTCAGCACATGTGAAGAGTCAGTCACAATGATGAACTGGGGAAAATATATAGGGAAGCAGATATGAATAGAGACATTAAGAAATCAGGCAATGTATAAATTGAGTGATAGGATTAGACATTTTCAACAGGGTAGAGGTTGAATACACAATCTTAGGGAGAAACAAATATTTAGCACCAATACGATTGACATTTGAGAGCATTAGGCAATCTGGACTTGGTTGTTTTTAGTAATCCATGCTCACTTTCCATTTAGGCTTTGGTACAATCATAAGTGTGAACTTTGCATTTTGTGTCCAGAATATTAGTGTGATAAAGTGTATATGTAGTTCAGGTGACATGAGTATTTCTTCCACTAATTCTGTGGGCAATATTTTGAAGTTGTATAAATTAGTATTGGGTGTACAAATAGGTATACCCTGTGTCTACGAAAATAGATAAAATGAATGAATAGACCATACTGTGAATAAATAATATAACTGGTTCCAACATTAAATAATGGATTGAATTGATGTCTGAAAATATACAAGAAATCTTATATTTATATACATACATTTATTACAACCATTTATACATCTAATGGTAATATTAGGGTTATGGTTTGTCATGAAGAGTGTGTGAGTTTTGCTTCAAAAGTGATTATTGAAACCTAAAATAAAAAGAAGTCTCATGAAAAGAACAGTCAAAAACATGTAGGAATACATGTGTACTGAAGCAGGAAGTGATAGAAAGTGAAACAAATGCCTATAAATTTGCAAACTTGTGAATGAAATATATATCCTATGATGTGCATAAACTGAAGAAATAGTCATGTAACAGTGTTCAATAAAAATGAACGTCAAAATACACATCATGTACCATAGTAATCTACTTGCATTGATGTTAAAGTGGGTCAGTTACTGTAGAAAAATTATGACTTCTATGCACCATTCACTGAATTTAGATTTCAGCACTAGGAAACAATATATATTTGAGGTGGATGAATATTTCTGAGAATAATTTTGTGAACATTTGATTATAAATCCACATGCATGAATATGAATGCATTTAGGGATTGTATAATAAGACACATATATTTTATATGCTGAAAAATCTGGAGAGTGTATATATATATATATATATATATATATATATACACACACACACACACACACACACACGCAAATGCACAGACATTAAATGGTAGCAATATATATGCCAATCGAAATTCATCATGAAATATATATCATCCACAGATTCAAAAATATTCATTTTACTGAACATGGATTTATGTATTATCTTGTTCAACTAGGAAGATCACGCATAGTACTAATTTTCAATTCCAAAAACGTTTAGGAGTAGTGATCTCTTTTCACAATTCGTATCTGCCAAGTCAGCCACCTCACAAAAATGTACATGTGATACCAGGTAGGATTCTATATGTGCATACAAAAATACATGTGCTGAATAGGCTACAGATACAGGGAGACAGGTATTCACATATTTGTTAACTTTAAAACACACGGAGAATTATTTCAATTTAATATTGACTAGATTAATAACACCTACCCTTTATCATACAAAAGGTAAATCCAGCTATACACCATGCCTCCTCCGAACTGCTTGTATTTCTATTCTGTTTTGGTTGTTTTTCTCCATCAATTTATGATTGCCACAGTCTGGCTGGGCACAATTCAGGAGCCACTTGTCAAATAAACTAACTTTATTTTTAGAACTACACACGCCAAAAAAATAGCTCCTCGGGAAATACCCTCAGAGCACAACTGCCACCACCAGCTTCCCACAAGCTCTCAACCTCTCCACTCCTCCTGCTCTTGAGTTCGATTGGCTGGGTCATTTGGGCAGAGCCAAAAAAGTCCCCCAATGAGCAGCTTGGTAGTTTGAAAGGGTGGGGAAACCGCCCAATGGGCATCACCGCAGAGTAGCCAATCAGCTAGATGTTGCTGGGGCCGCTGTGAGCAAACCATCAGCTGGCAGTGTGAAAGTTTTCTTTGGCCCCTCGGGCTGTGGCTCTCAACATCTCCCCCTCTCTGTTTAAGCAACAAGCATGTGGCTTAGGGACCATGCCTGCCTTAGGTTGTCCAATAGTACATATGGTCCTTACCCATTATCGAATGAGCTGACCTCAAGGTGTCAGCCTCCAGTCTTAGGTTGGTACCATTGCAACTGGATCTTACCCGTCACTAACTACAGGTCCAGAATACAGCCACACCTATGGAGAGGACTTTTTACCAGTGGGGGGGTAAGGTTCTTTGTCTCATCTCTGTTGGACCCCAAATTTTACCTGAACAACCATGACAAGCAGAAGGGAGGAAGATACACCAAGCCAATTGAGGGCTCCTTTTGGAAAAATTGTACCACCGATGACATCATCAGCAAAAATACCCCAACACTACCACAAGTCGATGCACCAACATATTGATCACAATGCATGCAGGTGAGTTCACAATGCATACAAGTGATACATAGTCCAGGCAAGTTCTGCAAGCAGTTCAGTGATGGCTTTTGCAGAAGCTGTAGATTGGTTTTATCTTTGTCTTCACAGGCACTGGGATGAAGATAGGAATTCTGGCAACAATGCCTAAAGAAAAAATTATGTAACATTCCAGAAGGCACTAAAAGAAAACAATTTTCTTAACAATTTACATTGTCTTGAAGAGATTTATTAAATATAATGAAAAGGAAAGGTGAAAGAAAGCAAACAGATCTGTTAACCTCCCTTTTTGTTCACATTTTAAAACAATCCTCAACGGGTGTTTACCCAATTTAAATTAAAATATTTACATCACGTGAATAAAAAAAATATATTTGGATCCATTTTTTCATGAGCGCTCATCACATATGATATATGGTTATGTACATTCAAACATATAACACAAAACACAAGTGTGCACACATAATATAATACATACAACACATAACATAATAGTAAAGGCTTTATAACTTTTTACATGTGAAATCTCCATTGCAAAGTCTAAAAACTCTATAGTCCAAAAATAAAACTGATCAGCAAAACATTAACCTAGGTCTGTATGAGCTCAAAAAACAAAAAAGAACTTCATGATATGGGAAAGGGCAATAATAAAATAGATATTGAAAAAAACATCCTGGTTCTGTCACAGATGTAAGAATAGCCATACTGGAGTTCTGGATATCAGCTGTAATTGATTTGAGCCAAATCATCTTCTTTTGGGTCTGTAGAAATCTCTTTAGTTAATCTCTCTGGAATCCAAATCGGCTCCTGTTCTCCCTGTGAAAACACACAAACAGGCCCCCGACTCCAGACAATTACTGGGTCAGGACCTTTAAATTGTCCTGTTAGAATATCCTTCCAAAGTACCTTGGGCTTATGTACATTTTTTGGACATATATGCGTTTCTGCAGCACTAAGCCCTGTTGAATCCAAATTTAAAAAGTTTAGAGTAAAAAGGGTTATTTTAAGTTTATCTTTGGGGAATATATACCCCTTCCCAATTCCTTCTTTTTGCTTTAGTAAGTACGTTTTAATAGTTTGATGTGCTCTTTCAACTATACCTTGTCCCTGCTGATTGTATGGGACTCCTGTTATATGAGTGATGCCAAATGATGAGCAAAATTGTTTAAAAGAGGTAGAAGTATAACCAGGGGCATTATCTGTTTTTAACTGTTTTGGAACACCCACAGTGGCAAAATTTTGTAAGCAATGAGCTATAACATCTTTAGTTTTTTTCTCCGACAAGAAGGGAGCCCATCAAAAATCCAGAAGAAGTATCAACTGTAACATGCAAATATTTTAATTTTCCAAATTCTGGCAAGTTTGTGACGTTCATCTGCCAAATATGGTTAGGTATCAATCCTCTAGGATTGACTCGAAGATTAACGTGTGGTAAAAAGGTCACACAATTTTGACATTGTTTTATTATTTGTCTAGATTTTTCCTTAGTTATTTTAAAGCACTTTTGTAAACTATTAGGATTGACATGGAACTTTTTATGAAAATTTGTAGCTTCTTCTACTATAGAGAAAATATGTATGTCATGTGTAGTTTTATCTGCTAAATCATTGTCCAAACTAAGGGCTCCAGGCAATCCTGTATGTGTTCTGATATTTCCTATAAAGAACAGATCTTTTCTGTCCAAGATTAGACTTTGTGTAGTGGAAAGCAAAGAGAAAACAGTAGAGGAAGGGGAAATCCTAACAGCATCTTCAAGGGATACTATAGCATTAACTATATTCTGACTATCGGAAAATAAATTAATTACAGAATCTTTAAACATCACAAAAGCTTGTAATACTGCATTAAGCTCTACCTTTTGAGATGATTGTTTGGGTACTAGAAATGTAAAAGTTTGATCAGGTGTAACTATTGCTGCTGTACCATTATTTGACCCATCAGTGAATATATTTGGAGCATTCATGATAGGTGTTTTTCTTGTCATTTTTGGAAAAATTACAGGATGAAATGATCAAAAAGACAATAAAGGATTAGATGGTAAGTGATTATCAAATGAAATATTAGATTTGCACATGATTATTGCCCAAGTATTTAACTCATTAGCTAACTCATCAATTTGATTCAGAGTATATGGAGTAATTATTTTATTGGGAGAAATTCCAAACACTTCCTTTGCTGCTTTTGTTCTTTTCAGTATTAATTGTCCTACAGCCTCAGTATACCGAGTAAGAATATTGTTAGGGGAATAAGATAAATGCATCCATAATAATGGACCTTCTTGCCAAAATACTCCTGTAGTAATATTTTTTGTTGGTAGTACAATAAATAATAAAGACAAACTTAAATCAATTCTATCCAAATGCATATTTTCCATATATGTTTCAATAATTTTTAATGCCTTTCTTGTTTCAGGCGTTAACATGCGGGGTGAATTTGGATCTGATGGACCTTTTAGGATATCAAAAAAGGTTCCAACTCTTTTGTGCGTATACCTAGATAAGGCCTTATCCAATTTATGTCTCCTAATAACATTTGAAAGTCATTAAGTGATTTGAGTTGATCTATTCGTACTTGAATTTTTGGTGGACAGATCATGGTTGAGGATAATAGAACTCCTAAATAATTAATTGGAAAATTTAATTCTACTTTATCTATTGTTATCTCTAGTTTATATTTTTTAATATGTTTTTAAGTGTGGCATAACATTCTAGCAATGTGTTTTTAGCTTTGTGTGCTAATAATATATCATCCATATAGTGAAATATTTGTAGTTCAGGATTTTGATTTCTAAGTGGCTGGATTACTTTGTTAACATAAATTTGACACATAGTTGGGCTATTAGCCATCCTTTGAGGGAGTACTTTCCATTTGTATCTCTGATCAGGACCTTCATGATTCAGTGCAGGGTTAGTAAATGCAAAACATGGACTATCCTAAGGTTGAATTGGAAATGAAAAAAAAAATCTTTAATATCTATACATAAATCATACCAAGTTTTGGCAAAGCAGATAATTGTGGAATCCCTGATTGAGCATGTCCCATAATAACCATCTCATTATTAATGCCTCTTAAATCTTGCAATAATCTCCATTTACCAGATTACTTTTTGATGACAAAACTGGGAGTATTATGGGGAGATACAGATGGTTTTATATGTCTTCTGCTAATTGTTGTTTGACCAGATCATGGGCTGCTGGTACCTTTTCTTTAGTCAGGGTCCACTGAGGAACCCATACTGGTCTTTCTTATTTCCAAGTAATTTTTATTGTCTTAGTGTCCCTTTCTTAAAATCCAACCCATTTCTGTCTGTTCCTTGATCTATTAGTATTGGAGCTGCTATACCTTGATATTGTTTTTCTAATCTTTTTCCTATCCTAAAACCTTGTCTAACCATAATTGTGGGTATATTTTAATTGATGTTTTTTGTTAATTTCAAACCTAATTCATCTAGGACATCTCATCCCCATAAATTTACGGGAAGATGATCCATACATATGGCTATATAGTTCCTTCACATCCTTCAGGATCCTTCCAATGTAATACCATTGCTCTTTGATGGGGATTAGTCGCCAATTCTAGGCCTTGAAGTGTTTGAGTGGATGGTTGTAATGGCCAATATTTTGGCCATTCTTGACGAGAGATGATGCTAAGTTCTGCATCTGTATCCAGTAGCCCATTTAATTCATGTCCTTGAATATTTAGTTTTAGTATGGGGCAAGAATCTAACTTTAGAGAAAACATAGCCAAATCTACATCTGTGCAGCCTAATCCCTTGGAACCTCTTTCTACAACATGACTGGAAAATTTATCATGTAAGCGTGGTATTATTAGTAACTGTGCTATTCTGTCTCTTGGTGAAATTACTGATATACCCTTTGGAGAACTGGCTATAATTTTTATTTCACCTTCATAATTAGGTTCAATTACCCCAGGACTTATCATAAGTCCTTTTAGAGTAGAAGAGCTGCGTCCCAATAATAAGCCTACTGCTCCTTGGGGAAGAGGTTTTTTACCCCTGAGAGAATGATTTGAACTCCCATCTCTGGAGTTAGTACTGCTCTGACAGAGGTGCAGATGTCCAACCCTGCACTCCCTCTGGTTTGTCTGTTGAGGGCTCTGATGGACAATGTGTCTTTGGCACTACCCTGATGGGGTTGCTGGGTTCCTCCAGTGCTCCGTATATTTGTGGTTTGGGGCCCCAGAGCATTGGGTCCCCCTGTCCATTTTCTGGCAACGTAACCTGATGCCTTTCTCCATGATATCATGGATAAACACCTGGTCCTTGTTTGTTTTTTGATAATATACTACCCTCTATGGTGGTTTGAGAATGGCATTCATTAGTCCAATGTCTCCCTCTATGGCATCCTGGGTAAATACCCCGTATTCTACTCCTTTGATACCTAGTTTTGTTAAACCCTCCTCTTATGGGGCAATTCCTTTTAAAATGTCCTGTTTGTTCACAATTGTAGCATGTTCTTGTCCTGGCATCTAAAGCCTATTTTACTGCAGCTGCCACGACTTGCCCTTGTTCTAAAGCCTGTTTTACTGCAGCTGCCATGACTTGCTCTTGTTCATTAATGTCTCTACATAATTTATTATATGGGAATTGGAGCATTTTAGAAAAATCAGACATCAGTGTGTCTTGTAAAGTCTCAGTAGAGAAACTCTACTTTGGCCCATTTGCTTACCTATTGTTAATTTGCCCAGAATGTCAGGAAGCTCTTTGTCTCAGGGCACACCTTTGTGAAGCCTGAAGCACACAGTTTTCAAATGGAAATGAATGGGCATCACCAGTGGGTATTTGCTAAATTGCTTTGGAAAGGGATGTGTCTGAATCAGCCTCTTTGATCTGTGTGAGGCTGTGGCTTACATTCTCATCACCTGATGGATCATTCCGTGTGTGAATCCATAACCAAAATGGCCAAAAGAGCAGTCCCTGTGCATGAAGTCTCTCACCTTCGTCTGTAAGGCTCCTGACCTCCATCAAGTGAGAATAGGGATTTTTTGTGTCAAATGAGTTCTTCAAAGCCCTGGAGAGTCTAGCACATAGGTTCTTGGGTTTTCTCATGACTCCAGTTCACATAAAAATATCTATACCTGACAGTCAGTAGGCCTCAAATTGGAGAAGCCTAGGCGTATTAAGGGCAGGCCTATTTGATCACACCTGGTTCACAGGAAGGGTGTCCAGGCCACCATGACTTTAGGCAATGAGGGGCAAGGGAGCTTATTTTGGACACTCTCTTGGACTTCGCCGCTCATGGAAACCTCCAGACAGAGCTTAGAATGAGAGTGAATATATGGAAGAAGATGAGGGCCATGTGGGAGTGTTTTGATTTTAATTGTCATCATTTGTGTGGTAGTTGGAAGATATGACTGGGTACACCTGGGCTGAAATCTGGTGTGATTCCCCTTAGAGACTGGGTTCTGGAACTGACCTTAGAGAAGTATTATCATGAAATGTGTTGGGATTTTAGTTGGCCACGCATGAGAGTCGCCCTTGGAAACCGAGATCTAGGCCCAGGTTTGCTTTCCACAGAGCACTGGGAATCTCAGCCAGGATATCACATGGTTTTATTCTGAAAGACATGGCAGCCATAGATGAGAGTCAAAACACACATGGACCTCACATTGTAGACAGCAATAGGCCTGGGATCATGTGACCTTTTGGCCACTCTTTGGGAAGCCTTGCCTCAGAGATTTCACCAGAGCTTTCATTCAAATGAGCTTCCTCACCATTGAATGATTCCTGAATGAATTTAAACCACAATGCCTCCAACATCAATCTTGAAAAATGGCTAGATAAATACCATGAAATTTTTGAAATTCCCATGACCATGAAAATGGTGTAAGAACAGAGATGCCAGTAAGTTGGGGCCTGATGAGAAGTGGGCCTAGAGAAGTTGTGTGCAGGTGTGTGAGAAAATATCTGTGGTGGGGCCATGTGGATCTGCCATTGGCTTTCAAATGGCTTGTAACTGACATGGTGCAGCCAGCATACCCTTCTATGTAAAGGCATCTTTTAATATGCAGAGTTTTCAGGGCAATGTTCAGAATCAAATTGCTATGGTCAAGGATGCAAGCTATGTGGGATTGAAGCCTGGGTGGTACATTATCCTGCAGACCCTGAAACACCGCACGTGACAGAACTCCCTTTAGCACTGTGTCCCAGTTGAATTCCTTGTATTGTGTGAAGCAAATACCAAGCTCGCATTGCAGCAGCAAGAAACACCACGACAAGTGGAGGATGACCGAATGGCTTTAGAGTCCACACGGAAAGAGTTAGCCCCCAGTCCCCACAGTTTACCTACAAAGAGAGAATTCAGCACTGCTGCCTCATGTTCATTAGAAAATAAGAAACCATGTCCTCCAGGTCACTTAGATACATACCCAGCTTTGATGGTCTCTCTACAAAGGAAGCTAAAGCTCCTGAAAATAACAAATATTTCAAGTGCCCAAACTCAGAGGCAGTTTCTCAAGAAGTCTTTAGTCCAGCAGAGCTCCAATTTTGTCGAATATTTACCTGTTCCTAACTTTTGGAAACTCCTCTACCACCTTCAAGGTTGTGAACTCTTGAGCATATTTCATTCCACATATGTATTCACAGTTTTTCTAACTCTTCTCCTCTAATTGTGTTTTACTTGGGGCGAAGGTAATGTCAAGGCATTATTCTGGATGAGAGTGGGAAGTTTTTTGTGTAGCACATATTTACATACACATTGGATTTATTTTCCTATTTTCCATTCAAAATACTGAATCCCTGAAACTAACCCATACCATACTAGACTCTGACTAATAATTCTAATATGATGGAGAAAAATAACCCAAAAAGAATAGAAATACAAGCAGTTCAGACAAGGCATAGTGTATAGTTGGACTTGCCTTTTGCATTATACAGGGTAGGAGTTATAAATCTAGTCAATTTTTTGTTGAAATAGTTCTCCATGTGTTTTTTTTATTGGTTGTTCAAAATATTACAAAACTCTTGACATCTTGTATTACATATATTAGATTCAAGTGGATTATGAACTCACATTTTTACTCCAAATACAGATTGCAGAATCACATCGGTTACACATCCACATTTTTACATAATGCCCTATTAGTATCTGTTGTATTCTGCTACCTTTCCTAGCCTCTACTATCCCCCCTCCCCTCCCCTCCCCTCCCATATTCTCTCTCTACTCCATCTTCTGTAATTCATTTTCCTACTTGTTTATTTTCCCCTTCCACTCACAACTTCTTATATATAATTTTGTAAAACATTGAGGGTCTCCCTCCATTTCCATGCAATTTCCCTTTTCTCTCCCTTTCCCTCCCACCTCATGTCTCTTATTAATGTTGACCTTTTCTTCCTGCTATTCCTTCCTGCTCTGTTCTTAGTTGCTCTCATTATATCAAAGAAGACATTTGGAATTTGTTTTTTTAGGGATTGTCTAGCTTCACTAAGCATAATCTACTCTAATACCATCCATTTCCCTGCAAATCCCATGATTTTGTCATTTTTTAGTGCTGCGTAATACTCCATGGTGTATAAATGCCACATTTTTAAAATTATTTTGAAAACCTATATTCCAATAAAATAGAAGAGAGTGAAGACATCGATAAATTTTTTAAATCCTATGATTTGCCCAGACTGAGTCTGGAGGATACACACAATTTGAACAGACCAATATCAATGGATCAGATTGAAGAAGCAATCAAAAGACTACCAACCAAGAAAAGCCCAGGACCAGATGGGTATACAGCGGAGTTTTACAAAACCTTTAAAGAAGAATTAATACCAATACTTTTCAATTTATTTCAGGAAGTGGAAAAAGAGGGAGCTTTGCCAAATTCATTCTATGAGGCCAACATCACCCTGATTCCGAAACCAGACAATGACACCTCAAAGAAAGAAAACTACAGACCAATATCTCTGATAAAACTACATGCAAAAATCCTCAATAAAATTCTGGCGAATCGGACAAAAAGGCACATCAAAAAAATTGTGCACCATGATCAAGTAGGATTAATCCCTGGGATGCAAGGATGGTTCAATATACGGAAATCAATAAATGTTATTCACCACATAAATAGACTTAAAATAGGAACCATATGATCATCTCAATAGATGCAGAAAAAGCATTCGACAAAGTACAGCATTCCTTTATATTCAAAACATTAGAAAAACTAGGGATAACAGGAACTTTCCTCGAAATTGTGAAAGCTATCTATGCTAAGCCTCAGGCTAGCATCATTCTGAGTGGAGAAAAATTGAAGGCATTCCCTCTAAAATCAGGAACAAGACAGGGATGCCCTCTATCACCACTTCTATTCAATATAGTTCTCAAAACACTGGCCAGAGCAATTAGAAAGATGAAAGAAATTAAAGGCATGAAAATAGGAAAAGAAGAACTTAAATTATCACTGTTTTGCGGTTGACATGATTCTATACCTAGAAGACCCAAAAGGGTCTACAAAAAAACTACTAGAACTAATTAATGAATTCAGCAAAGTGGAAGGATAAAAAATCAACACGCACAAATCAAAGGCATTTTTGTATATCAGTAACAAAACTTCTGAATCGGAAATGAGGAAAAACACTCCATTCACAATATTTTCAAAAAAAAAAAAATAAAATACTTGGGAATCAACCTAACAAAAGAGGTGAAAGACTTATACAATGAAAACTACAGAACCATAAAGAGAGAAATAGAAGAAGATCCATGTGTTTTTAAAGGTAACAAATAGGTGAATTCCTCTCTGCCTTTCTCTGTAGCCAATTCAGCACATGTAATTTCATAAGCACATATAGAATCCTACCTGTTATCACATGTACATTCTTGTGAGGTGGCTGACTTGGCAGATACAAATTGGGAGAAGAGATCACTCCTCCTAAACAAAGTTAGAACTGAAAATTCAACCTATGGGTGAGCTTCTTAGATGAACAACATGATAAATAAAATCATATTCAGTATAATGAATATTTTTGGACCAGTGGATGATATACATTTCATGAAGAATTTCGATTGGCATATATGTTGCTACTTGTTAATGTGTGTGTATGTGTGTGTGTGTGTATATATATATATATATATATACTCTCCAAATTTTTCAAAATATGAAATATATGTGTCTTATTGTACACTCCCTAAATTCATTCGTATTCATGTATGTGGATTTATAATCAAATTTTCAAAAGATTATTCTCAGAAATATTCATCCACCTGAAATACATATTTGTTTCCTAGAACTGAAAACTAACTTCAGTGAATGGTGCAAACGAATCCTAATATTTCTACAGTAACTGACCCAATGTCACATCAATGCAAGTAGATTATTATGGAACATGATATGTATTTTGATGTTCATTTTTAGTCAACACTGGTACATTACTATTTCTTCAGTTTATGCCCATCATAACATATATATTTCATACACAAGTTAGCAAATTTATAGGCATTTGTTTCACTTTCAATAACTTCCTTCTTCAGAACACATGTATTCCTCCATGTTTCTTGATAAGACTTTTCATGAGACTTCTTTCTAAACACATTATTTTTGATTTCCATAATCACTTTTGAAGCAAAACTCACACACTCGTCATGATAAAATATAACCCTAATATTACCATTAGAAGTATAACTGGTTGGAATGAATGATTGTATATCAATATAAGATTTCCTGTATATTTTCAGATATCAATTCAATCCGTTATTTAACGTTTACCAATTATATTATTTACTCTCAGTATGGTCTATTCTTGCATTATCTCTATATTCATAGAGAGATGGTACACCTCTTTGTACTCCCAATACTCATTTATACGTCTCCAAAATATTGCTCCCAGAAATGGTGGAAGAAATACTCATGTCACCTGACCTACATATACATTTTATCACAGTAATGTTCTGGAAAATAAAGCAAAGGTCACACTTATAATTGTACCAAAGCCTAAATTTAAAGTGAGCATGGATTTCTGAAAACATCCATGACCAGGTTGCCTAATGCTCTCAAATGTCAATGTAATTGTTGACTACATATTTGTTTCTTTCTAAGATTATATATTCAAACTCAACCCTGTTGAAAATGTCTAATCCTATCACTCACTTTAAACTTTGCCTGATATCCTAATGTCTCTATTGATATCTCTTTTCCTTCATAATTTCCCAGTTCATCATTTTGACTGTGCATTTGTGCTGACATTTACATTCACTCTCTACCTGAAACCCAATTGCTAAACAACTTTTGGTCCAAATACTATACTCTCTCTTCTTTCTGAATCTACCGACTATCCCCCAAATCCTACTGACTATCCTTTTTAGAATGGATGTTCTCTTCAACATTCAATCATCCAAGGTACAAGGTCCGATGCCATTGTGTATTGATTCATCTGAGACATCTGTGCAGGACATAATTCAAAGCTAAGTCTCCCAATCAAGGGCCCAATCCCTTTCTGGGCTTCAAATCTTACTTAGATTTCTGTTTTCATACATATATTTGACCTCTATATTCTTATAAATATCGCAGGTTTTCAATACCATTATTCATCCAGCAAAATGATTCCTAACCCAAATCGAACATGTTATTAACCAAAACCATATACTGTTCCCACATTCTAACTTTATAGAAGAGCAGGGACAGTGTTTGTCTTACAATAAGGAATGTAGGGGATATAACACCTGCTGAAAACCTCAAAGTTCCATGCAGAAATAATCCCTGGAGAAGATGTAGGCAGCTATGAAGGACCAGAGAGTGCAAAAGTCTTCTTCCATGGAAAACAGCCTTGTCTGAATGAGGGGTTGTGTCTGAATCAGCCTCTCTGTTCCTAATGTACAGAAGATGGACAAATCCAGCCCTGTGTGGAGAGCTGTTCACGGGTGCCTATGGGTGATATACCATTCTAACTTGTGAAAGTGTCACGGGAAATAGGGGCAGCATCCATCTCATGGGACCCTTGGAAGCAACTGTTAGGACAAAGTGGTTGCAAAGGCAGTGAACTTATTCAGTTCCTGAAGGAAGTGACCTCATCTCTATTCCTTGGTGATGGAACTCTCTGAACTTGCGATATAGGAAGCCAGGCACTCAGAGCCAGTCCCAGTCCCAGTCCCAGTGGGTTCACTTGTTTGGATATTCCAATGACAGAGACAGTCTTTTTTGGTATATACTGATGTGAGGATGGCCAAATGCCAGGAAAGCTTTGAAGACTGGCCTTTCCAGAGAAAGCAAGTAGTGGCTCACCGTGGGCTCCTGACATTTTCAGAGTTGGCCAAGGAGACCATATCTGAGACAGGACAGGCCATTTCAGAGGAACATAGTAAGGCTCACCAGTGAGAGTACACTCTGAATAGTCACAGACCTACTTGGGGAAAGGAGATGCATTTGTGGTTTTAGTTGTGTGTTTGTGGTTTTGTCTCATGTTCTGAGAAAATGTAGGAAAGGCGGTTTGTTTGGTTTGGAGTGAACTGTTTCTAGTAAGTCGTTTGACAAGGCAAGTGTTTCTATGTCTGTGTTTCCCAGTGTGTCTGTGGTTGTAGACATTAGAAAAGAGAATGCATCAATGGATGTGTCCTGTCTAGTAGAAAGCTTCCCAGCATCAATCTTGCCCAATATATAAATGGACTGTGGCTTGCCTTATCGAAGGGCAACACCTTCAAACTTCCTAAGTTCTTGTTTCCTTCCTGAATTCTGGCTACACTCCAGAATAGGCTCATGGTTTTCTGTCCAAGATATTTACCACCTCCAAGCTCTGTGATATGGGCATGTACTGGATAGCTGAAGGGAATGGCGAGCATCTCAGAAAACTCAGATATCAGTGTGACCAGGAAAGTCTCAGTGGAGAAACTCTGCTTTGGGGCTTTTGCTTGCCTATTGTTCTTTTGCCCTGAATGTCAGGAAGGACTTTGACTCAGGCCACCCCTTTGTGAAACCTGAAGTAACCAGTTTTCAAATGGATATAAATGGGCATTACCTGTGGCTCTTTACTTAACTGCTTTGGAAAGGGATGTGTCTGAATCAGTCTCTTGGCCCTGTGTGAGTCTATGGCTTAGATTCCCTACACCTGATGGATGTAAAGAAAAATCCCATGTGTGCATACAAAATCAAAATGGCAAAAATTACAGTCATTGTAGATGAAGTCTCTCGCCTTTCTCTGTAAGGTTTCTGACCTCCATCAAGTGAGAATAAGGATCCTTTGGGTCAAATGAATTCTTCAAAGCCATGGAGAGGCTAGCCCATAGGTGCTTCGGTTTTCTCTTGACTACAGTTCACATAAATAATCTAAATGCCACAGTTAAAAGGCCTAAAATTGAAGAAGTGGAAAAGTATTAATGGCAGACCTATTTGATCACTCCTGGTTTACGGTAAGGGTGTCCAGGCCACCCTGACTTTAGGCAAATGAGGGTTAAGGGAGCTTATTTTGGACACTGTCTTGGGCTGCACCCCTTATGGAAAACTCCAGCCAAAGGATATGATGAGTGTCTATATGGAAGAAGATTAGGGCCGTGTGGAGTGTTTTGGTTTTAATTGTGGTCATTTTTGTGGTGGTTGGAAGAAATGACTGGGTCTACCTGTGCTTGAACTCTGGTCTGATTCCCCTTAGAGACTGAGTTCTAGAACTTACCTCAGAGAAGTATTGCCATGAATTGTTTTGGGATTTTAGGAAGCCACGCAATGAAAGTCGCCCTTGGAAACTGAGATCTAGGCCCAGGGTGGCTTTCCACAAAGCACTGGGAATCTCAGCCAGGATATCACTTGATTGTATTCTGAAAGACATGGCAGCCATAGTTCAGTGTCAAAAAACACATGGACCTCATATTGTAGATCTCAATAGGACTGGATTCAAGTGACTTTTTGGCCACTATTTTGGAAGCCTTGCCTTTGAGAGTTCTCCAGAGCTTTCATTGAAATGTGCTTCTTCACCATTTAACGGTTCCTGAATATATTGAAACCCATAGTGCTTGCAACATCATCCTAGAAAAATGGCTAGAAAAATACCGTGAAATTTTTTGAAATTCCCATGACCTGGTGGCACTGGAGAACCTTTGGATGTGCTGTTGCTGATCTTGAGTGTGCCAGACAGTGCCTTGATTGACTGGGTTTCATGAAAGTGGTGTAGAACAGAGATGCCAGTAATTTGGAGCCTGCTGATTAGTGGGCCTAGAACAGTGGTGGGAAGGTTTGTGATAAAACATGTAGTGGGGCAATGTGGATCTGCCCTTGGCTTCCAAATGGTTGTTACTGACATGGTGCAGCCAGCAGACCCTTCTTTGTAAAGGCATCTTGTTATATTGAGAGGTTTCAGGGCAATGTTCAGAATCAGGTTGCTATGGTCAAGGGGGAAAGCAATGTGGGATAGAAGCCTGGTTGGTGCATTATCCTGCAGACCCTGACCCACCACTCCCGACAGAAATCCCTCCAGCACTGTGTCCCAGTTGAACTCCATGTATTTTGTGAAGCAAATACCAAACTCCCAGTGCAGCAGCGAGAAACACCACAAAAATTGGAGGATGTCCAAATGGCTTCACAGTCCACACGGGGATACACTTAGCCCCCAGTGGCCACAGGTTACCTACAAAGAGAGAATTCATCACTGCTGCCTCATTTTGATTGGAAAATAAGAAACAATTTCCTCCATGTCACATAGATGCAGACCCAGCATTGATGGTCTCAGTACAAAGGAAGCTAAAGCTCCTGACAACCACATATAGTTCAAGGGCCCAACCTCAGAGGCAGTTTCTCAAGAAGTCTTTAGGCCAGCAGAACTCCATGTTTGTGGAGTGTTTACCCTGTCCCTTTCTTTTTGAAAATCATCTACCACCTCCAATTTTTCAAAACTGTGAGCATATTCCATTCCAGATATGTATTCACTGATTTTCTAATTCTTCTCCTCTAATGGTGTTTTAGTTGGAGCGAAGGTACTGTCAAGGCATTTTTCTGTATGAGAGTGGGAGGATATTTGTGGAGCACACATTTACATACACATTGGATTCATTTTCAAATTTTTCTTTCGAAATACTGAATCCCCGACACTAACCCCTACCCTACTACACTCTGACTACTAATACTAATAAGATGGAGAAAAATAACTCAAACAGAATAAAAATACAAGCATTTCAGAGGAGGCATGGTGTATAGTTGGACTTGCCTTTTGCATTATATATTGTGGGAGTTATAAATCTAGTCAACTTTTTGTTGAAGTCGTTCTCCATGTTTTTTTAAAGTTAACCAATATGTGAATTCCTGTCTCCCCTCTCTGTAGCCTATTCACCACCTGTATTTTTATATGCAAACATAGAATCCTACCTGGGACCACACGTCCATTCATGTGAGGTGGTTGACTTGACAGATACAAATTGTAAGGGATCACTCCTCCTAAATGATGTTGGAACTGAAAATTCAAATTATGGGTGAGCTTCCTACTTGATCAATATTATTCATAAATCCATGTTCAGTTAAATAAATATTTTTGGATCTGTCAATGATATATATTTCATTTTGAATTTTGATTGGCATATATATTGCTATTTTTAATGTCTGTGTGTGTGTGTGTGTGTGTACACACACACACACACACACACACACACACACACACATATATATAGATAGATAGATAGATAGATAGATAGACTCTCCAGATTTTTCAAAATATAAAATATGTGTTTTATTTTACACTCACCAAATTCATTCATATTCATATGTGTGAATTTATAATCAACTTTTCACAAGATTATTCTTAGAAATATTCATTTACCTGAAAAACATGTTTCTTTCCTAGTACCGAAAAGGAACTTCAGTGAATGGTGCACACAAATCCTAATATTTCTACAGTACCTGACCCAGTTTAACATCAATGCAAGTAGATTCCAATTGGACATGATGTGTATTTTGACGTTCATTTTTATTCAACACTGGTAGATTACTATTTCTTTAATTTATGCACATCATAGGATATGTATTTCATTGACAAGTTAGGAAATTTATAGGCATTTGATTCACTATCAATCACTTCCTGCTTCAGAGCACATGCATTCCTCCATGTTTCTTGACTGGTCTTTTCATGAGAAAAGGGATGTACAATGCAAGGTAAGGCAACTAACATAGCACCGAACACAGCGAAACAGTCCTATTTGGTTGCAACCGGATTTAGAGGGCATTGCTTCTATTGTAATCATTTAATCCCCTGAACTCCAAGTTTAGATTGTTTCAGAATTTTGTACCCAACATGTAAGGGAGGGACTCAGAAGTTCACAGTCTGCAGAAGTTCATTAAAAGCAGTTTTTGTTTCTGTTTTTTTTTTTTTTTTTTTTCTGTTCTGTGCAAGTTAACATTTCAAGGACACCTGGGAGGGGCAGAGCTTTTTTCTTCTCTTTTTTTTTCTCCCTGCCAGCTTTTACCATGGAGCCCAGTTGGTAACTTCTTTAACTTAGAACTGTAGCCATCTCTGTCAAGCCCCAGCTCAAGGCCAGAGGCCTTGTTCACATATTGCCAGCATTGTGACTGACTCTTTCCAAACACATTATTTTCGATTTCAATAATCACTTTTGTAGCAAAAATAACATATCTTCATGATAAACCATAACCCTAATATTGATATTAGATGTATCAATGGTTGGAATGAATGATTGTATATCAATATAAGATTTCTTATATATTTTCAGATATCAATTCAATCCGTTATTTAATGTGGAACCAGTTATATTATTTATTCACTTATGGTCTATTCATGCATTATCTCTATATTCATTGGCACAGTGTATACCTCTTTGTACCCACTATACCCATTTATATGTCTTCAAAAAATTGCTCCCAGAAATGGTGGAATAAACACTCATGTCACCAGATCTACATATACATATTATCACAGTAATATTCTGGACACAAATGCAAACGTCACACTTATGATTGTACCAAAACCTAAATGGAAAGTGAGCATGGATTACAAAAAACATCCATGTCAAGGTTGCCTATTGCTCTCAAATGTCAATCCTATTGGTGACTACATATTTGTTTCTTCCTAAGATTATATATTCTAACTCAACCCTGTTGAAAATGTCTAATCGTATCACACACTTTATACTTTGCCTGATTTCGTAATGTCTTTATTGATATCTGCTTTCCTACGTTCTTTTCCCATTTCATTATTGTGACTGTTCACATGTGCTGACATTTACATTCACTCTCTAACCGAACCCCAATTGCTAAAGAGATTTTGTTCCAAATCCTATACTCACTCTTCTTCCTAAACCTACCGACTATCTTCTTAATCCTACTGACTATCCCTTTTTGACTGGATTTTCTCTTCTACATTCAATCATCCAAGTAATGTTCGTGCAAGCATCGGAGGAAGAGACCACCAGGAGAGTGTCTCATGCCACAGCAAGAGGTTTATTGGGGGTCCAGCATGCTGTGGCTCAGAGCTCACAAGAATAGAGCAGAGAGCCCTGAGAACAGCTTAAGCAGAGCTTATATACTTTCCTTGAAAAGGGTAGGGACGGAAATTTATTGATGGGTCAGAGCGAGTGGGCGGTTTGCGTGTAACCGGATGAGGGAATACATTCTGCAATTTCGAAGTTGGGGACAGCACAATCTGGGAACAAGGTTTGCACACAGTTCTCAATATTTCAACAGTGTTTTGTTAAGCATACAAAAAACAGGAAGTTCCAAGTTCCTTTTTTATTAACCTTTCATTCCCCACTTCTTCTTCTGGCTAATTTTAATCATAATAGTGATTATTGGGGGGTGTCACATTCTATGTCTGCTAGTGGGGTATTACCATAAGTTTAACTTGTCCAATTTGAGCTTGGAAAAAAGATATTACACGGTTGAGCAAACAGGGTTTTATAGTTAGCTATAATATGGAGATTATTATTGGACAGGCCAGGGGTGATAAAAGCGTAGATAAACAGGGGGACTGTGATAACCAAGACTCAAACCACCCTTTTGGGGCGTCTGTCTCTCATTGACACTCTTCAAGGCATCCTTTTATTTTACTCATAGGTTTTTTTACAAATTCATTATGGTCGGCATAAAAACAGCATTCTTACATCAATGCAGCACAAAGGCCCCCTTCTCTCATGAAGAGGAGGTCAAACCCTCGACTGTTGTGTAAAACAACTTCAGAGAGAGAGGTTAAAGATTCCTGAAAACTGTGATGGAGGTTTCTAATATCTTTAAGTTTTGGTCTATTGCTGCTTCTATTTGGGTCATTTGTTGTGTACCATGGACCAGGGCAGTGGTTCCTGTGACTACCCCTGCAGCAACTCCACTTCCTAATATGATAGGTAAAGTAAGAGATATATGTTCCCAGTGGAACTGGGTTGTATGCCCCCCTGTTTGAACTTCAAATGAACCTAGGTCATTATAGAGCAATCTGGGAAACATCTTCACCATTTCACAATTAATCACATCTGTTGACCATTTCATTAAAACATAAACAATGTTTAAGTATATAGAATTATACTGTTGTAGGGGCAGTCAAGGCAAGGCACCTAAGATAGCACAGAAGACAGGGAAACAGTCCTATTTGGTTGCAACCGGATTCAGCGGGCATTGCTTCTGTTGTAATCAATTAATTCCCTGAACCCCAAGTTTAGGTAGTTTCAGAATTTTGTACCCAACATGAAAGGGAAGGGACTAAGAAGTTCACAGTCTGCAGAACTTCACAAAAAGAAGTTTTTTTCTGTTTTTTCCTCTTTGGTGGGCAAGTTAAACTTTCAAGGACACCTGGGAGGGGGAGAGCTTTTTCTTCCTTTTCTTTTATCCCCCTGCAGTGTTACCATGGAGCCCAGTTGGTAATTTTATATCTTAAAAATATAGCCATCTCTATGAAGCCCCAGCTCAAGGGCAGAGGCCTTGTTCACATATTGTGTGAAAAACTATTAAAGGGGTGTCAAGCTTAGGAGTGCTGATTTTTGCAGCCAGTAGCCAAGTAGAGCAGGGCAACAGAAAAACAGGAAGTTTATCTACACTGAACTCTTTTATAGGGACTCTTTTGCTGAAAATCCTAAAGTCATGGTGAAGACTTCTGGAGAAGTTCAGTTAAGATTTTTCTGTGGGCCTGGTACAGAGGGGGAAGACGGGGAAGGCGGAGGGTGATAGCTGCTCCGTGGATCTGAGAAATAGGAAGGAGAGATATAAAAGAATAATGGGAAAGGGGTTTGGGATTTTCCTAGAAACAAAAACTTGAGCAGTATAACAGGTAGAGCAGAGGGGAAGACGGGAGTGACTATCCCGAAAAGCCTGTGAGGCACTTTAAATTCTTAGTAACCTGTTTTCAGTGATCACAAAGCAACTTTAAAGGTCATTTTCATTACATCTTCAATAGGGGTCTGAGGGATCTCCTAAGCTGGTTTGAGCTTTAGGTTAGCTGGTAAGAGGACCTGGTGCGACCCGGTGCGGGTACTGACAGAGGAAGAGAGGAGTGAGTGGGTGGATGGGTACCTCAGTACCTGCTAAC
This sequence comes from Callospermophilus lateralis, assembly GCF_048772815.1. Lineage (NCBI taxonomy): Eukaryota > Metazoa > Chordata > Mammalia > Rodentia > Sciuridae > Callospermophilus > Callospermophilus lateralis. The sequence goes on from NW_027512744.1 coordinate 663,071, forward strand.
TCAGCAAGGGGGCAATGCTCTGAGAACCAGCGGAGGTTTGGGTTTTGGATCTAGTAATTGGAGGGGAGAAATAAGGTTGCTGAGGTAGGACTGACAGCAGAGAGTCTGGAGCAGAAAGCTGAGTGTGAGGAACTATTGGAGAAGCATAGTTCAGGATGTGAGGGAAACAGGGAAAAGGCCTCCACATAGGGGAATTTCCTTTCACCCTTTTGAGCACTTGCAGAAGGTAAAAAGGTCACACAGAATTTGAGGATCTAGAGACTCCTCTTGGCGCCATCTGTTTTAGATGTCTAAGTAGTAATATGGCCAATGCTGTGTACTGAATTTGATGAGGATTTTACATTCCACCAGGCAGTCCCTGTATGCTCAAATCCCCATGACTTACAGAAGAAGTCATCTTTTCCCACACTCAGCCATGGCGGTTTGTGGCTTTGATAGTCTGCGGGGCAAACATACTAATATAGGCTAGCCAACCTGCATCTGGCTTGCCTGTCTATACAACCATAATGTTTGTTTCCATTATCTATGGTACGGAAATGATTTAATGGAATTTTAGTGGGATCCTCTTCATCAAGGATATCCTAATAGGAAAGACCTATATCCAGCTGACAAATGTCTGGGTGGAGAGATGGCCACCAGGTTCCTAAGGGGGCTGTATGCAAGATAGACCATACTTCTTGTCTTGTAGGATTTGTGATCAGCCATTGCTGCTGAACGGGCTAATGAGTGTTAGGTCTACTGGTGGCCAAGGGGAAAGTCTATAGCCTTATCTACGTGGCAAATACACAATTTGAACGGGTTACCAGTCTTTTCCAGTTTCCAGCCAGAGTCTGGACAGGTTGCAGGCTTGAGATGAGAGGCATGGATCCAGGAAGTGATTCCGTCTACTTTTACCGCTGTAGGTGTTATAAGTAGCACCTGGTATGGTCCTTTCCAGCGGGGTTCCAGGGATGACACCTGATGTCCTCTTATGTAGAGGAATTCTCTTACTTGATATCGATGTGGAGCCCCTCGTCCCCAGGTTGGAAGGCAGTGGCCAGCTGTTTCCACAGGTATAGCTGAGTTCTTTCAAGAGATTTAAGTCTGTCAAGCAAGGGTGTGTGGAAGGGATACTTAGGTCTTAGAGTTGGGGTTAGGTCCCTTACCAGAGGAGGGGCCCCATAGAGAATTTCATAGGGGGTGATGTTACACAAAGAAACAAAGGAAGTATTTCTTTCATGAAACAGTGCATAAGGCAGGAGCATAGTCTACCCTTTTATGACGGTCTCTAAGCTTAATTTATTTAAGGTCTCTTTAATGCTTCTATTTATTTTTTCATGTGTCCTGAGCTTTGGGGTCTATATACACAATGTAACTTCCAATTAATCCCCAGGGTCCTGGCTAACCCCTGGTTTACCTGGCCCATGAACGCCGTTCAATTATCAGACCACATGACATTAGGCAGGCCCTGTCTTTGAAAAATATCTTTCAGGATATTCTTGACCACTATTTGTGCCGGTTTTTTTTTTTTTTTTTTTTTTTTGTGGGAAAGGCTTCAATCCATCCTGAAAATGTATCTACAAAGACTAGGAGATATTTAAGTCCATATCTCGCTGGCTTAATTTAGGTAAAGTCCACTTCCCAGAATTGTCCTGGTCTGGTTCCTGGTACGTGCTTTCCTGCAGGAAGCTTGGAATGGTAAGCATTAACCAATTAACAGAACGGACAGGCTTTTGTTACCCATTCAGTTATTTCCATTCACTGTGAGTGAGTTAGTCTAAAACTCTGTTCTTGATCCTACAGGAATGGCTGCAGTTTCTTTGAACTAAGTTGATTGAGTTGATGTACATTTTTAACATAGTGTAGGGCTTTCTGAAATTGCAGGCTGGGCTAAGTGAAGTTGAGGTGTTCAGTGTTAGTGTTCTTAGATGTTATCAAAAGCTTGCTGGTGCTCAAAGGGTCCATTGGAATTGGGCATTCTCATTTAACAGCGGGTATAAAGGAGCAGCTATGAACACAAACCCAGGTCCATAACCTGCAAAAGCCAGCAGTTCCAAGAAACTCTCTATGTTGTCTCCTGTTAAATGGGGGTGGTATCTGCACAACGTTTTGTTTCCTGGGGTCAGTGAGCCATCATTTACAGTGCCTAAGGAAATACCCCAGGAAGATTACTTCTTGCTGGCAAATTTGGGCCTTTTTGGCCAAAGCTCTATACCTGAGTTGAGCAAGCTCAGATAATAGTGCTTGGGTCACAGACTCAAAGTTTTCCTTGGTGTTGGCTGCCAGGAGCAGGACATCCACATATTGAATCAGGGGGACTTCGGGGTTTGTAGTTCTGAAGTTGTTGAGATCTCTGTGAAGGGCTTCATCAAAGAGAGTGGGGGAGATTTTGAACCCGTGTGGGAGTCTAGTCCAAGTTAGTTGACAAGACGTTCCTGTTTCTGGGTCTACCCACTCGAAAGCAAACAGCAACTGACTATCCTTATGCAGAGCCAAGCAAAAGAAAGCATCTTTTAAGTACAGAACAGTATACCTTTTTCACTCAGCCACAGCAAAGTGTTTATTGGGGGTCCAGCATGCTGGGGCTCAGAGCTCACTTGAATAGAGCAAAGAGCCCTGAGAACAGCTTTAACAGAGCTTACATACTTTCCTTGGACAGGGCAGGGAGGGAAATTTATTTATGGGTCAGGGCGAGTGTGCAGTTTGCATGCAACTGGGTGAGGGAGTACATTGTGCAGTTTGGCAGTTGGGGATAGCACATTCTGGGAACCAAAATAGCAAACAGTTCTCAAGATTTCAACAGTGTTTTGTTAAGCATACAGAAAAACAGGAAGTGACAAGTGACTATTTTATTAACCTTTCACCAAAGCAAAATGGAAAGTGAGTATGGATTATTAAAAACAACTATGCCCAGGTTGCCTAATGCTCTAAAATATCAATCCTATTGATGACTACATATGTCTTTCTACCTAAGATTATATATTCATCCTCAACCATGTTGAAAATGTCTAACCCTATCACTCACATTATACTTTGCCTGTTTTCCTAATGTCTCTATTGATATCTGCTTTCCAACATATTTTTCCCAGTTCATCATTGTGACTGACTCTTCGTATGTGCTCATATTTACTTTCACTCTCTACCCGAAACCCTATTGCTAATGAACGTTTTGTCCAAATCCTATACTCACTCTTTTTTCAAAACCTACTGACTACCTTCCTAATCCTGCCGACTATTCCTTTTTGACTGGATGTTCTCTAAGACATTTATTCATCCAAGGTACAAGGTCCTCTGCCATTGCATATCGATTTATCTGAGACATCTGTGTAGAACATAATTCAAAGCTAAGTATCGCACTAAAGGGCCCAATTCCCTTCTGGGCTTCAAATCGTACCTAGATTTCAGGTTTTATACTTATATTTCACCTATATATTCTTGTGAATATCGCAGGTTCCTAATACCATTATTTATCCCACAGAATGTTTCCTAACCCAAATAAAATATATTATTAACCCTAACCATACACTGTTCCCTCAATCTAACTTTACAAAAGAGCAGGGACAGAGTAGGTCTTACAATACAGGAATGTAGGGAATCTTCCACGTGCTGAGAACCTCAAAGGTTGATGCAGAAATGATCCCTGGAGAAGATGTAGGCAGCTATGAAGGACCTGAGAGAGCAAAAGTCATCTTCCATGGCAAACAAGCTGGTCAGGATGAAGGTATGTGTCTGAATCAGCCTCTCTCCTATTGATATAAAAAAGATGGACCAAAACAACCCTGTGTGGAGAGCTTCTCCAGGGTGTCTATGGTTGATATACCATTCTAACTTCTGAAAGTTTCACAGGAAGTAGGGGCAGCCTCCATCTCAAGGGACCTTTGGAAGCAACTGTAAGGACAAAGTGGTTGCCAAGGCAGTGACCTCATTCCCTTCCTTTAGGAATTGACCTACCTCACTTCTTTGGTGATGAAACTCTCTGAACTTGAGATCCAGGAAGCCAGGCATCCAGAGGCAGGCCCAGTCCCATTCCCAGTGGGCTCATTTGTTTGGATTTACCAAGGAGAGAGTCTGTCTCTCTTGGTACCTAATGGTTTAAGGATGACCAAATGCAAGTAGAGCTCTGAAGACGGGCCTTTCCTGAGAAAGCAGGTAGTGGTCAGCACAGGCTCCATACAACTTCACAGAGATGGACAAAGAGACCAGATCTGAGACAGGACAGGCCATTTTGGGGGAACATAATATGGCCCACAAGTCAGAGGACACTCTGGATACTCACAGACTTACTTGGGGAAAGAGGTGCCTTTTTGAGAGTGGGTGTGAGTTTGTGGTTTTGTCTCATGTTCTGAGAATAGGTAGGAAAGGCGGTTTGTTTGGTTTAGAGTGGACTGTTTCTAGAAAGTCCTTTGACAAGGTGAGTGTTTCTGTGTCTGTGTATCCCACTGTGTTCTTGGTTGTACACATTAGAAAAAGGAATGCATCAATGGATGTATCCTGACTAGTAGAAAGCTTTCCAGCATTCATCCTGCCCATTTTAAAAAAGGACTGCTGGTTGCCTTTTCGATGGGCAACACCTACTAACTTTCTAAGTTCCTGTTTTCTTTCTGAATTCTGGCCACTCTCCAGAATAGGCTCATGGTTTTTTGTCCAAGATATATATACCACCTCCAAGCTCTGTGACATGGCCATGTACTGGATTGTTGAAGGGAATGACAAGCATCTCAGAAAACTCAGATATCATTGTGACTAGTATAGTCTCAGTGGAGAAACCCTGCATTGGGATTTGCTTACTTATTGTTATGTTGCTCTGAAGTCAGGAAGGTCTCTGCCTCAGGCCACCCCTTTGTGAATCTTGAAGAAAACAGTTTTCAAATGGAAATGAATGGGCATCACCTGTGGCTCTTTGCTTAATTGCTTTGGAAAAGGACGTTCTGAATCAGCCTCGTGGCCCTGTGTGTGGCTGTGGCTTAGATTAGCAGCGCCTGATGGATATAAAGAAAGATCCAATGTGTGCATCCAAAACCAAAATGGCAAAAAGATCAGTGATAGTGGATGAAGTCTCTCGCCTTCCTCTGTAAGGTTCCTGACCTCCACCAAGTGACAATAGGTATTCTTTGGGTCAAATGAGTTTTTCCAATCCTTGCAAATTTACTTTGGTTTCCTAATGACTCCAAATCACATAAAGAATCTATACCTGACAGTCAGTAGGCCTCAAATTGGAGAAGCAGAGCAGTATTACAGGAAGAACTATGTGATCAATCCTGGTTCACAGGAAGGGTGTTCAGGCCACCCTGAGGTTAGGCAAATGAGTTGCAAGGGAGCTTATTTTGGACACTCTCGTGGGCTGCGCCATTCATGGAAGCCTCTAGCCAAAGGTTATCATGAGTGTATGTCTGTAAGAAGATGAGTGCCATGTGGGAGTGTTTTGGATTTAATTGTGGTCATATGTGTGGTGGTTGGAAGAATGACTGGGTCCACCTGGGCTTGAACACTGGTGTGATTCCTCTCAGAGACTGAGTTCTGTAACTGACCTCAGAGATGTAATTGCTTTGGAAAGGGATGTGTCTTAATCAGGCTCTTGGCCCTGTTTGAGGCTGTGGCTTAGATTATCAGCAACAGACGGATCTAAGAAAAGATCCCATGTGTGCATCCAAAACCAAAATGGCCAAAAGAGCAGTCATTGTGGATGAAGTCTCTCGCCTTCCACTGTAAGGTTCTGAAAGAATAAAACAAATTGAAATTGAAACGTAAACAACCAGGTTTTGTAAAGTTTCCAAGCTGCACTCAGAACCTAAAATTCCTGTGGCAGTTAAGACAATTCCTGAAACTGCCCATTAGATGTGTGTTGAAATCTTCCCTGAACACCTAGTTACTTAACAACCCCTTCCCAGAAACCGTGCAGCTCACCACGTATACATCTCAGGGCTTTAACCAATAAATTTAAACGTATACCCCTTCTCAGGGTGACCAATCACTCCCTGCCTGACCTTTTCCCGCCAATGAATGTGCTAATCATGTTTAAGAGTTGTTATTTGATTTTCCCGTGGTACATGATGATTTCCTAAAGGAGGCAATGACGTATGTAAATCCCTGCTCTCTCTAAAGAATGTATATATACTCTGCTCAAGTTGTTCTCGGGGTTCTTTGATTTTTGGTCCTCTGAAGTGAGCTCTGAGCCCCAGCATGCTGGACCCCCAATAAACCCTTTGCTGATGCATGAGAAAACCTCTTTGTTGTCTTTTCCTCTGACGTTCGCCGCACCTATTTATCTGGAGGCCCCAGGTGAGATATCCGGCAGCGGTGGACGAAAGACCTCAAGGGACTCCTCTTGGGGTTAGTAAGGAGCCTATTTCTGGTTTCAGATTTCAAGTCAGGGCATGGCAAAGTGGCTGTTGGTGAAGAGCATTAGCTCTCTCCTATGGTGTGACAGACCTGTCACAGAGCCCAAGGTCACGTTTCTGGGGGACACTCCGGAAGACTAGGGAAATCAAAGAATAGTAGTTTCCTCATCTCAGTTACATTTTGCTTCAGGATTCGGTTTGCCAGCCCATCAGGTTTTGCCGGCTACTCAGTTTGGTTCATTGTCCCGAACTCATTTTGAGTTTACTGTCTGTCTTTATTGCCTAACCCATTAAGATTTACCAGTTACTCAGTTCTAATCTTTTTCATGGAGTCATGTTAAACATTTACTGTTTGTCTTTTTCTGTGTTGCGTTTGTGTCTTCACTGTCCCTGTTTGAGTAATTCCCATTATGGGACAAAGCAGATCCTCTTCTCTGTCTCCGACCCTCGATCATTGGACTGATGTCCGCTCAAGGGCCCAGAATCTTTATTTTCCAGTAAAACGCTGTACCTGGCAGACTCTCTGTGCTTCAGAATGGCCCATCCTCGAAGTTGGATGGCCCCCAGAAGGATCCTTCCACTTTCCTCTAATCCGAAAAGTCAGAGATATTATCTTTCAGCTTTGGCCACGTGGCCACCCAGATAAAGAGCCATATACCCCTTCCCCCATGATCCTATCATTCAAAACATCCACTCCTCCCCCTCTTCCTTCCATTCTCCCTGAGTCACAAGACTGGACACTCCTCCCCCTCCTTATCGTCTACTCTCCCTCCCCAACCCCCAACACAGTTCCTGATGATCCTCCAACCGCTGACTCAGCCTCTCCACTGCTATAGGCAATTGGGCCAGACCCAAGCCCTCCAGGGGACTTCTCTGCAGCAGCAGCAGCCCCTCCTCCCCTGGAGGAAGCTGGGCAACCTAAAGGAACCCACCGGCGGCGGATAATAGAAAACTCAGAAGCCCCTGTGATACTCTCTTTCCGTCCCTATGGGCCCATGAACGGACCCAACTGGGACCCCAACACCTTTGAAGGTAAGAAGCATCTGTCCACTTATCGCCGGGCTCTAATAGCGGGTCTCCGAGTGGCCGCCAGAGGGCTGACCAATTTGGCCAAAGTAAGAGAGATTATCCAAGGGCCTAATGAGTCTCCCTCTATGTTTCTGGAGAGAATAATGGAAGAATATAGTCCTTTTGATCCTCAGGCAGAGGACCAAAATGCATCTGTTACAATGGCCTGTATTGAGCAGGCTGCCCAAGATATTAAGAGAAAGTTACAATGTCTAGATGGATTACAAGATACGACCTTAAGAGATTTAGTCAGAGAAGCTGAGAAAGTATATTATAAGAGAGAAACTGAGGAGGAGAGGGAACAGAGGATAGAGAAGGAAAGGGAACAAAAGGGGCATGAAAGGAGCAAAAGGCAGACTAAAACATTGGCTAAGGTTTTGTTCACAGCAGCAAATATGCCAGAAGTTAAAAAGCTTGGAGTCAGGAAGGGATACTTGGGCCCATGCCAAAGGCTGCCCCTGGCCTCAGATCAATGTGCCTACTGTAAAGAAAAAGGACACTGAACCAAAGAGTACACCCAAAAGAAGCAACCACGCCAGCATGCCATGCTGACTCTAGAAGAGGACTAGGAATGTTGGGGCTCGGATCTCCTCCCCGAGATCAGGGTAACATTTGAAGTGGAGGGGACTCCAGTGAACTTTGGAGAGGATACAGGAGCAGTATTCTCAGCCCTTAAGACCCCACTGGGCTCCAATCAAATAAATGGTCCCTAGTTCAAGGGGATAATGGCAGTACATATCGGGCTTGGACAACTAAGAGGATTATGGATGTAGGAAAAGGAAAAGTCCAACACTCTTTCCTAGTAATCCCAGAGTGCCCAGCCCCATTGATGCACAGGGATCTGCTTACCAAACTCGGGGCTAGAATAACTTTTAACCCTGATGTTCCCGAAGTGGATGTTCTAAAGCCTTCAGTGAAACCTCCCATAGTCACAGCATTGACTATGTCCGTTGAAGATGAACATCAACTCTTCGCGCTCCCTAGGACTGATCAAAGAGGCAAACTACCACAGAAATGGATAAAAGATTATCCGAATGCCTGGGCAGAAACTGCTGGGTTAGGTCTAGCAATAAAACTACCTCCAATAGAACTAGAATTAAAAGCCTCTGCCTCTCCAATCAGTGTTAAACAATATCCTCTAAGCAAAGAAGCTAAAGATGGGATAAGTCCCCATATTCAGAAATAATTGGCCCTTGGGGTCCTAAGGCCCTGTCAATCAGCCTGGAATACCCCCCTGCTACCAGTAAGAAAGGCAGGAACTAGGGACTACTGTCCTGTTCAAGACCTAAGAGAGATAAACAACAGAGTGCAGGACATTCACCCAACAATACCCAATCCATATAATTTGCTTAGCACTCTGAATCTGGAGCGGGAATGGTACACTGTGCTGGACTTAAAAGATGCTTACTTCTTCTTGCCCGTACATAAGGACAATCAGTTTCTGTTTGCTTTCGAGTGGATAAACCCAGAAACTTTAACATATGGCCAACTAACCTGTACTAGACTCTCACAGGGGTTCAAAAACTCCCCCACTCTCTTTGATGAAGCCCTCCACAGGCCTCAGAACTGCACACCCCGAAGTCACCCTACTCCAATATTTGGATGATCTGCTACTGGCAGCCAACACCAAGAAGAACTATGAGTCTGGGACCCAAGCACTATTATCCGAGCTTGTTCGGCTTGGATATAGGGCTTCTGCAAAAAGGACCAAATTTGTCAGCAAGAAGTAATCTTCCAGGGTTATTCTCTTAGGGGTGGCAAAAGATGGCTCAGTGAGCCCAGAAAACAAACCGTTGTGCAGATACCGCCCACATCTAATAAGAGACTATTCAGAGAGTTTCTTGGGACTGCCGGCTTTTGCAGGTTATGGATTCCTGGGTTCGCATCTCTGGCTGCACCTTTATACCCGCTTATAAATGGGGATGCCCATTTCAAATGGACCCCTGAGCACCAAAAAGCTTTTGATAATGTCAAAAAAAGGCACTGCTATCTGCTCCAGCTTTAGCACTCTCAGAAGTAGAAAAACCCTTCACTCTCTACATTGAGAAAACGAAAGGAATAGAACTGGGAGTGTTCACTCAGACTTTGGGACCTTGAAAAAGGCCGGTAGCATTCTTATCAAAAAAATTGGACCCAGTGGCTAGCGGGTGGCCAAATTGCTTAAGAGCGATAGCAGCGGCAGCCCTTCTAAAAAAAGATGTTCATAAATGAACGTTGGGACAGAAGCTAACCATTATAGCCTCCCATGCCCTGGAGAGCATCATCTGTCAGCCTCCAGAGAGGTGGCTATCAAACTCCAGAATAAACCACTACCAGAGCCTCTGGATTAGCAAAGACAGAATAACTCTGGGACCCCCTGCTCCACTCAACCTGGGTACACTGCTGCCAGAAGAATCATCAGAACCCATCACTCATGAGTGTCAACACATACTGGCAGAGGAAACCAGTATAGGATGAGACTTGAAAGATCCAGCCACTGCCTCACCCAGAAGTCGTATGGTTTACAGACGAGAGCAGCTTCCTCCAAGATGGTAAGCGGCGGGCTGGAGCAGCAATAGTTAGCAAAACTAATGTCATCTGATCCTCTGGTCTCCCAGAAAAGACATCAATCCAAAAGGCAGAACTGATTGCCCTTCCGAAAGCATTGGAACTAGCAACAGGCAAAAGGGCCACCATATACACTGATAGCCGCTATCCATTTGCCAATGCTAATGTGCCCAGGGCTATTTACCAGCAAAGGGGGCTATTAACCCCTGCTGGGAAAGAAATAAAGAACAAAGATGAGATCCTCCACCTTCTCTCAGCAGTGCAGAGCACTAAGGAACTAGGTATAGTGCACTGTCCAGGGCACCAGAAGGGAAACGACCCCATGGCGGTTGGAAACAGAAGGGCAGATGAGGAAGCTTAATTGGCAGCCCTAAACGTAGTGACTCTGGTAACTTTTTCCACACCGGGGGGAACAACAATCAGGAGATTTGGCCGCACTGGAACATTCAGGCAACTTATCATCTGAGGAGACAGATACAGGACTCTGGGACCCTTCAGAGCCAAGTTTACTATTTCAAAAAGCCCACCTTTATGTCAAACACGTACACCAACTCACCCACTTAGGCTGAAAAAAGTTATAGGCACTTCTAAAGGACCAGAGAAAGGACTTATTATTGACTGACTCACAGAGGAAAGGAATAGCTGAGCAGGTGACTAGAGCTTGTCAAGTCTGCCAGTTAGTTAATGCTTACCCATCCAAGCTTCCTGCAGGAAAGCGCTTACGAGGAACCAGAACAGGACAATTCTGGGAAGTGGACTTTACTGAAATTAAGCCAGCAAGGTACGGACTTAAATATCTTCTAGTCTTTGTAGATACTTTTTCAATATGGTTTGAAGCCTTCCCCATGAAGAAACAAAAGGCTCAGAGGGTGGTCAAAAAGATTCTATAAGACATTTTTCCAAGGTTCAGCCTGCCTAAGGTAATAGGGTCTGATAATGGACTGGCATTCGTGGCCCAGGTAAGTCAGGGATTCGCCAGGACCCTGGGGATTAATTGAAAGTTAAATTGTGCTTATAGACCCAGAGCTCAGGACAGGTAGAAAGGATGAATAGAACCATCAAAGAGACCTTAACGAAAAAAGTTTGAAGACCGGCATAAAAAATTGAACTCTGCTCCTACCTTAAGCACTGTTTCGTGCAAGAAAAACACCCTCTGCCTCTTTGTGTAAACTCACCCCTTATGAAATTCTCTATGGTCCCCCTCCTCCAGTAAGGGACCTAACCCCAACTCTGAGACTTAATGATTCCTTTCACACACTCTTTCTTGACAGACTTAAAGCCCTTGAACAAACCCAGCACCCAGCGATACCTGTGGAAACAGTTGGCCACTGCTTATCAGCCTGGAGATGAGGGAACCCCACATCGATATCAAGTGGGAGACTTCATCTACATGAGATGGCATTAGGTGTCATCCCTGGAACCCCGCTGGAAAGGACCATACCAGGTGCTGCTTATAACAACCACAGTGGTGAAAGTGGATGGGATCACTTCCTGGATCCATGCCTCCCATCTCAAGCCTGCGCCCTGTCTGGACTCTGGCTGGAAACTGGAACAGACTGGTAACCGTCTCAAGTTGTGTGTCTGTCATGTGGGTAGGGCTATGGATTCTTCCCCTGACCACCAGCAGTCCTAATCCCCATCAGCTTGTTCAGCAACAATGGCAAGTTATAAATCCTACTGGGCAAGTAGTGTGGTCTATTTCACATACAGCCACCATATGGACTTGGTGGCCATCTCTCCACCCGGATATTTGTCAGATTGCCATAGGCCTGTCTGACTGGGATCTCCCTGACATAGAGGACTCCCACAGAGATCCCACTCAACCCCAAACCAGGGCAACATAGACCACCTTACCCCATGAATTATGGATATCATCTTCCGCAGCTCAGGTGTAAACTAGCCAATCTTGATTTTTATGTGTGCCCAGCTGATTTCCGAAGTCGCAAACAGGTCCAAACCTGTACAGGACCCAGTGACTTTTATTGTAGATCTTGGGGTTGTGAACAAACGGGAACTGCATGGTGGAACCCAAACTCCCCCGACAGTACGATTCAGGAAGAAAGAAATGACACCTTGATTGATCCCAAGAAATGTGCTGCTAGCCAAGTGGTGTCAAAAACTCACTGTGGAAAGAATAGTCTATGTTACCCCCTCATTTTAACTTTCAATTCCAAAGGAAGGGGCTACCTCGGAACAGCATGGCCTATGGGAAATACGTGGGGAATGCGATTCTATATATATGGCCCTCGTTATGACTTTGGTCACTGGTTCACCATCCGGCTGAAAAAGGAAGAAAATATCACAGCAATAGAGCCCAATCCCCTCAACCCAGGAATTAAGCCTCCTAAACCTCCCATGGCTAGATCTACCAGAACCCCTCTACCATCTCATACTTCCCGGTTTCCGTCTTTGCCTACTTCCCCAGTCCAGAGTACAGCTGACTCCTCCCCCTGGGAACTAATTAAAGGAACCTTTATTGTACTGAACTCCAAACAGTCAGAACTCCTTGCATTTCAGCCCAGGTATTTGACATCTCTGTAAATTATTGTGTAATGGTGCAGATACTCCCCAGGGTGCTCTATTATGATGTAGAATCATTTGAAGGTCTACTAGAGGGAGAAACAACCCGATTTTGCGGGGAGCCAGTGTCCCTTACTCCTGCCATCCTATTGGGGATAGGAGCTGCTGCAGGAGTGGGTATGGGAACAGCTGCTACTATATGTGGGTCACAACAAATGGCCCGATTAGAAACAGCAATAGATAAAGACTTGAAGAAGTTAGAGACCACCATCACAGCTTTGCAGGAATCCTTAACTTCTCTCTCTGAAGTTGTTTTAAGGAACAGGCGAGGATTAGACCTCCTCTTCATGAGTGAGGGGGGCCTCTGTGCTGCACTGAGAGAAAAATGTTGTTTTTATGCTGACCATACTGGAGTTGTAAAAGAATCCATGAGTAAATTGAGAAAATGCCTTGAAGAGCACCAGAAAGATAGGGAGATTCAACTAGGGTGGTTTGAGTTATGGTTTACCCTTTCCCCCTGGTTAACTACACTCCTATCAGACTTAGCTGGACCCTTGATCATCCTTATGGTGTTGCTAACTGTAGGACCTTGTTTGCTTAACCACATAGTTTCCTTTCTCCAGGCTCAAATTGGGCAGGAAAAACTCATTGTAATCAGACAGAAATACGGTCCACTGGCAGAAATAGAATGTGAGACCCCGCAATAATTATGATTTATTACGTTTAAGATTAAAAGTAGTAAGAAAAAGGAGTGGGAAATGAAAGAATAAAAGAAATTGAAATTGAAACATAGAACCAGGTTTTTTAAAGTTTCCAAGCTGCACTCAGAACCTGAAATTCCTGTGGCAGTTAAGACAATTCCCGGAATTGCCAATTAGATGTGTGTTGAAATCTTCCCTGACCACCTAGTTACTTAACAACCCCTTTCCAGAAACCGTGCAGCTCACCACATATACATCTCAGGGATTCAACCAATCAGTTTAAACGTATACCCCTTTTCAGGCCTAACCAATCACCCCCTACCCGACCTCTTCCTGCCAATGAATGTACTAATCATGTTTTAGAGTTGTTATTTGATTTTCCCGTGCTATGTGTTGATTTCCTAAAAGAGGATATGATGTATGTAAAGTCCCTGCCCTCTCTAAAGAATGTATATAAACTCTGCTCAAGTTGTTCTTGGGGCTCTTTGTTCTTTGCTCCTCTGAAGTTAGCTCTGAGCCCCAGCATGCTGGACTCCCAATAAACCCTTTGCTGTGACATGAGACAGTCTCTTGATGGTCTTTTCCTCCGACTTTTGACCGACCTTTTCACCTAAGAAGGACCTGAGAGAGCAAAAGTCAACTCCATGTAAACTTCCATGTCAAACAACCTGGTCAGAATGAAGGAATGTGTCTGAATCAGCCTCTCTCTTCTTAATGTAGATGAAATGGACCAAACCAGGCCTGTATACAGAGCTTTTCCTGGGTGCCTATGGTTGATATACCATTCTAATTTGTGAAAGTGTCACAGGAAGTAGGAGCAGCCTCCATCTCATGGGACCATTGGAAGCAACTGCTAGGACAAAGTGGTTTTCCAAGGCAGTGACCTCATTCAGTTGCTGAAGGAAGTGACCTACCACACTTCCTTGGTGATGGAACTCTCTGAACTTGGGACCAGGAAGCCAGCCACCAAGAGCAAGTCCCAGTCCTAGTCCCAGTGGTCTCAATTGTTTGGAGTTACCAAGGACAGAATCAGTCTTTCTTGGTACCTACTTATGTGATGATGGCCAAATTCCAGGAGAGCTCTGAAGAGGGACTTTTCTGAGAAAGCAGGTAGTGGCTCATCCATGGCTCCTGACAACTTCAAAGAGTTGGCAAAGAAGACCAGATCTGAGGCAAGACAGGCCATTTTAGGGGAACATAGTATGGCCCACCAGTCAGAGGACACTCAGGATAGTCACAGACATACTTGGGGAAAGGAGGTGCCGTTGTGGGTGTTGGTGTGAGTTTGTGGTTTTATCTCATGTTCTGAGAATAGGTAGGAAAGGCAGTTTGTAGGTTTGGACTGGAAAGTTTCTAGAAAGTCGTTTGACAACACGAGTGTTTCTATGTCTGTGTATCCCACTGTATCCGTGTTGTAGACATTTGAAAAGCAAATGCATCAATGGTTGTGTCCTGTCTAGTAGAAAGCTTCCCAGCATTCATCCTGCCCAATTTAAGAATGTAGAGCGGCTTGCCTTATGGATGGGGAACACCTACTATCTTCCTAAGTTCCTCTTTTCCTCCTGAATACTTGCCACTCTCCAGAGTAGCCTTATGGTTTGGTGTCCAAGATATGTACCACCTCCAAGCTCTGTGACATGGCCATGTACTGGATAGTTGAAGGGAATGGGAGCATCTCAGAAAACTCAGATATCAGTGTGACCAGTAAAGTCTCTGTGGAGAAACCCTGCTTTGGGCCATTTGCTTACTTATGTTTCTATTACCCTGAATGTCAGGAATGTCTTTGCCTCAGGCCACCCCTTTGTGAAGCCTGAAGAAAACAGGTTTCAAATGGAAATGAATGGGCATCACCTGTGGCTCTTTGCTTAATTGCTTTGGAAAGGGATGAGTCTGAATCAGCCACTTGGCCCGGTGTGACAGCAGTGGCTTAGATTCTCAGCATCTGATGGACCTAAAGAAAGTTTCCAAGTGTGCATCCAAAACCAAAATGGCCAAAAGAGCAGTCATTGTGGATGAAGTCTCTCGCTTTCCTCTGTAAGCTTCCTGAGCTAAATCAAGTGAGAATAGGGATTTTTGGGTCAAGTCAGTTCTTCAAAGCCCTGCAGAGGCTAGCCAATAGGTGCTTGGGTTTTCTCATGAAACCAATTCACATAAAGAATCTATACCAGACAGTCATTAGCCCTCAAATTTGAGAAGCGGAGCAGATATAGAGCAGGCCTATTTGATCACTCTTGGTTCACTGGAAGGGTGTCCAGGCCACCCTAACTTTAGGCAAATGAGGGGCAAGTGAACAGTGTATTTGTCTGTGCCCTTCATGGAAACCTCCAGCCAGAGTTCATGATGAGTGTCTATGTGGAAGAAGATGAGGGCCATGTGGGAGTGATTTAGTTTTAATTGTGGTCATTTGTGTGGTGGTTGTAAGAGATGGCTGAATCCACCGGGGCTTGAACTCTGGTGTGATTCCTCTTAGAGACTGCGTTATGGAACTGACATCAGAGAAGTATTGCCATGAATTGTGTTGGAATTTAAGGAGGCCACGCATGAGAGTCGCCCTTGGAAACTGAGATCTAAGCCCAGAGTGGCTTTCCACAGCACACTGGGAATCTCAGCAGGATATCACATGATTTTATTCTGAAAAACTTGGCAGCCATAGTTGAGAGTCAAAACACACATGGACCTACATTGTAGACCTCAATTGGCCTGGCTTCATGTGACCTTTTTTCCACTCTTTGGGAAGCCTTGCCTGTGAGAGTTCTCCAGAGTATTCCTTGAAATGTGCTTCCTCAAAATTTAATGGTTCCTTAATGAATTGAAACCCACAGTTTCTCCAACTTCATCTTAGGAAATGGCTAGATAAATACTGTGAAATTTTTGAAATTCGCATGACCACCTGCAACTGGAGAATATTTGGATGTCCTGTTGCTGATCATGAGTATACCAGAGAGTGCCTTGATTGACTGGGTTTCATGAAAATGGTTTAGAACAGAGATGCCAGTATGTTGGGGCCTGCTGAGTAGTGGGTCCAGAGCTGTTGTGTGCAGGTTTGTGATGAAACATCTGTGGTCGGGGCATGTGTATCTGCCACTGACTTCCAAATGAATTGTGGCTGACATGATGCAGACAGGAATCACTAATATGTATGAAACCACTCCATTAAAGGCATCTTGTTATATGGAGATGTTTCAGGGCAATGTTCTGAATCCGGTTGCTATGGTCAAGGGGGTTAGCTATGTGGGATAGAAGCCTGGTTGGTGCATTCTTCTGCAGACCCTGACCCACCACAAGTGACAGGACTAACTCCAGCACTGTGTCCCAGTTGAACTCCTTGTATTTCTTTTTTTTTAATTAATTTTTATTGTAGGTTGTACAAAACATTACATAGTTCTTGATATATCATATTTCACACTTTGATTCAAGTGGGATATGAGCTCCCATTTTTGCCCCATATAGAGATTGCAGAATCACAACAGTTGCAGAACCATTGTTTTACATATTGCCATTCTGGTGTCTGTTGTATTCTGCTGCCTTTCCTACCCTCTACTATCCCCCCTCCCCCCTCCCCTCCCCTCTTCTCTCTCTACCCCCTCTACTGTAATTCATTTCTCCCCCTTATATTTTTCCTCCTTTTTCCTCACTTCCTCTTCTATGTAATTTTTTATACCCCTGAGGGTCTCCTTCCATTTACATGCAATTTCCCTTCTCTCTCCCTTTCCCTTTCACCTCTCATCCCTGTTTAATGTTAATCTTCTTCTCATGCTCTTTGTCCCTACTCTGTTCTTAGTTACTCTCCTTATATCAAAGAAGATATTTGGCATTTGTTTTTAAGGGATTGGCTAGCTTCACTTAGCATAATCTGCATTAATGCCATCCATTTTTCTCCAAATTCTAAGATTTTGTCTTTCCCTAATGCAGAGTAATACTCCATTGTGTATAAATGCCACATTTTTTTATCCATTCGTCTATTGAAGGGCATCTAGGTTGGTTCCACAGTCTTGCTATTGTGAATTGTGCTGCTATGAACATGGATGTAGCAGTGTCCCTATAGTGTGCTCTTTTTAGGTCTTTAGGGAATAGACCGAGTAGGGGAATAGCTGGATCAAATGGTGGTTCCATTCCGAGCTTTCCAAGAAATCTCCATACTGCTTTCCAAACTGGCCACACCAATTTGCAGTCCCACCAGCAATGTACAAGAGTACCCTTTTCCCCACATCCTCGCCAGCACTTGTTGCTGTTTGACTTCCTAATGGCTGCCAATCTTACTGGAGTGAGATGGTATCTTAGGGTGGTTATGATTTGCATTTCTCTGACTGCTAGAGATGGTGAGCATTTTTTCATATACTTGTTGATTGATTGTATGTCCTCCTCTGAGAAGTGTCTGTTCAGGTCCTTGGCCCATTTGTTGATTGGGTTATTTGTTATCTCATTGTTTAATTTTTTTAGTTCTTTGTATATTCTGGATATTAGGGCTCTATCTGAAGTGTGAGGACTAAAGATTTGTTCCCAGGATGTAGGCTCCCTATTTACCTCTCTTATTGTTTCTTTTGCTGAGAAAAAACTTTTTAGTTTGAGTACGTCCCATTTGTTGATTCTAGTTATTAACTGTTGTGCTATGGGTGTCCTATTGAGGAATTTGGAGCCCGACCCCACAGTATGTAGATCATAGCCAACTTTTTCTTCTATCAGACGCCATGTCTCTGATTTGATCTCAAGTTCCTTGATCCACTTTGAGATAACTTTTGTGCATGGTGAGAGAAAGGGATTCAGTTTCATTTTGTTGCATATGGATTTCCAGTTTTCCAAACACCTATTGTTGAAGATGCTATCCTTCTTCCATTTCATGTTTTTAGCCACTTTATTGAATATAAGATAGTTGTAGTTTTGTGGATTGGTTTCTGTGTCCTCTATTCTGTACCATTGGTCCACCCGCCTGTTTTGGTACCAGTACCATGCTGTTTAGAAGTCAGTTCGGTTTGAAGTCTGGTTGTGGAAGAACAGGTTGTAAAGTCATCTGGGAATGGGTTCTTCTATGAGAGAAACAAAAAACATGAGTACTGAATAAATGTTGCAGCAGCTGGAACATGTCACTGTATAGAAGTTCCCTCACAAGCCTTTAATATCCCCAGTTATCAGGACTGTTAACTTAATATTTAACTTTTAGTGTTACAGTTGTCCCTCCCCATAAGATACAGTTTAATAATTTAATGTCATCTGATCTTGCAAAATCCTTTTAGTATGACCTCTGTGTCTAATAGAGACACCTTTAATTCTCTTACTCAGGGCTGGATAATCATACTTACAAATACCAAGCCTATGTGTTTAGCTTAAGAATATCTGTAGGCCTTAAACTAAAAACTTCTGCCTCTTGCAGATCCTTTTGATAGTCTCATTTTATAGTTATCAGGCATTCCTGTCTGAGAATCCTTCTTTGTAGCCTCCAGTCTTACTTATTTTGGGAGGCTAACATGAAGTGAATACCATAATATATTATTATTACTATTATTATATAAAATGCCCAGGAATGGCTGTATTTTGTTTTTAACTGTCTATTCTAAGTGTTTAATATGAAGCAGTCAAACTGACTTTTGTTTCTCTATATTGTGAACAGTCAGCTGAGCTTTTATGGGAATCATTCTTGGGGAAAATTGAGAGCAGCTTCTCAGTTCTGCTAGTGCCATTTGCGCTAGGTGGGTCCAGGTCTTCCTTGACCATGTGGCTTCCCTTGGAAGCATCAGGGATATCTCCCTTCTCTGATGACTATCCTCTTTGTAGCAATGCACTGATTGGCTTTCTGTTCTCCAGTGGTCTTATTAATCTCCCTGATCAGGAGGTTATGTGGTTCAGAGTTGCAAAGCTCTTTAGAGAAGTCTGCTGTTCTCTGGATACAGACTGACTCAGAGGGCAAGAGCCAAATATTAGTTTTCTTGTCCCTTTTCATTTAACTTTAATTTTAAATCCTAATCTTAAACATCCATCAAATAAATTTTAACAGCCTTATATTAAGAGTACTGGGCTTTCATGTCTATAATTTAAAATTATTTAACTTTTTATTAATTGGGATCTGTATTATTCTGTCTGTCTTGTAGGTGATGGGTTATTATCTTAAATTAACCCATGCTGTGTTCTTAAAGCAACACTTCTGTAAAACACTAACAGGAAATCTTTATGTCACCTATAAGGAAATTACAAAATAAAATTAACAAGAGTAAACATACTCAGTTCTTGTAATAGCTACCCTGAATTTTTTGGCTGAGTTATAGATTACATCCCCTTTTTGAGATGCTAGTGATCTTGACCGAAAAAAAAAAAAAAAAAACAAACTTTTGAACATAACTTTAAATGAAATAACATCTGACCTACTGCTTTCGTAGTCATTCTCACATATAGTAAGATGGGACACAGAGCCTTATCTCAGGTAAGGCAGTGCTCATTATAAATCTTAAGTGTTTTAGTTCTAAAGCTAATCTTTGTTTTGAAAATATCATTTTACAAAGTTTACATAAATTTTTTGAGGTCACATGAACATTAGTTAACACCATATGATATAACATTTAAAACATTAATTAAAGAAAGGCTGAAACTTTTTAACCTTTACATAGATTAGGCTCTCATTAACATAAAAATACATATAAATTGTTCCCCAATGTAAAAAGTAACATAAAAGTTTACATATCTTATTGATTTCAGGTAAATAAATCGCCAATATATTTTTTTACCATACAACTTCAGAACACCAGCTTGATGTAATGCTGTTTTAAAGTTTCTACCTTACAGACTTGTATACCTGGAAGATATAAGCACATTAATAGCATCACAACTGCATTGATGTTTCTACATTAACCAAGTTTAGCTTTTAAAGAAATGGCAGTACAGTGCTTTAAAATAACAGTTCTTATTTAATCAGTTGTTTAATTTTTATGGTTGCTAACTCTAGAAAAAATAAAACTTAATAAACACAATGTTAAGGGTAAACTTATGTTTAAGAAATTTTTGTCTCTTTAACACATGACTGATTTTTACAATCTTATACAGACTTTAGGACAAACTTATACAGACCTTAGTAAATCAACCAGATATCTAACAAAAGTACTCTTGAATGAGTAATCCCATATCAAATTTACATTACTTATTTTTCAAAATATTAGACAAATGTATTGAACAGTGTAAGCGATTTTTTTGTTGAAGGAAAAGTCCTAGAACCAAGGCATATTAGACCTTTTGTCGGCATTAATATTTTATTAGATTTTTGAACACCTAGAAAAACTTGTAAGCTTAAATTTAAAGACATTTATTTTTATCTGTTTATCCAATTTAAATTGAACCAATTAAATCAGGTGAATTTAAGTTCTTTGAATCCACTTTTTAAAATTTGTTTTTATGAGTGCTTTTTTTATGAGTGCTCCATATATATGTTAATTTGTATATCATCAATATGATATACGGATATATGTATATATAGACATACAACACATAACAAATGTGTGCACACATAATAATAGTAAAGGCCTTGTAGCTTTTTGCAGGTGAAATCTCCACTGAAATGTTTCAAAAACTCCACTGTTGGTCAAAGATAGAAATGATCAGAAAAACATTAACCTAGGTCTGTATGATCAAAATCATGAGCTCAAAAAAAAAACTGAATCTAAGGAAAAAAATTAGAGTCCTGGAAAAAATGACTGGCCAGTAATTAGTAAATACCATACAATTCAACTTTTTTCCCCCCTTAGGCCTCAGATCAGTCTCCTACTGAGCTTGCAGGCTTCTTTCATTTGAATTTCAACATAAGTCCTGGCTGAGGTCTGGAAGGAGGAGGAAAAAACTGCTATTCTGAGCAGACACCTCAGGCCTAAGGCATTTTAACCATAATTTTCAGATTCGGATGTTGAAATTTGATACAATTTTAAGATAAAATTCACAAAATTTTATATCTTTACATCTTGTTTTGTCAACAGATACCTTACTATGATTTACTATCCTTGTCCAGATGAATGCACTGGTACACACTGTGACATTTTCCCAGTCTACCCAATTCAAAATTAGTGAAAAACAAAACTGAATGTTTGGGAAGTTACTTGCCAACTTGGAAGTAGAGTTCTTTAGTTTTCCATCATAAGAATTTAAGTTATCTGGCATGAATTATCTGAAATCATAAACTAAACAATTCCCTAAACCCGACTTTTAACTGCAAGATTGAGCAATGCTTCAAAAACCCATTCAGATACCAGATTGTTACAATAAAACATCATCATTAAAACACACATTGAGCTAAGATCATTCCCAAGAAACAATTTATAATATCAGCACATTATTCCACATGTCTTAAAGGGCCAGAAACAAAGACACAAGACAGACAGAAAGGAGCTCCAGACTATGGCTGACAGACAGAAGCCTTAAAAACAGAACAGATAAGAGAAAAATCTTCTACACCAGTGGCACGATAGATGTCCCCACAAGAGGATCAGATGTTTTCACAGAGTGGCAACCTGAAATGTAATATCAAGTGTTTCCATGGTGACTTTACTGCATTTAGTGTCCCTTTTACTTTTTCTGTTTTTTAAGAAGACAGGGGTGGCATAATTTTTACACTGCAGGGAAGTAAAGAGGGAATTCCCTGAAGCAACAGGGCTTTGGCAGCTGCTGGGAGTCCCTCAGTCCCTCCTTTTACTTACAGGATTAGCTCCTCTGGTTTGGTTCCACCCCAAGCACCCTCCATCTCCTAACATTTCAGTAGTCAGCTTTCAAAAAGTTCCTGGGCGTTGGGGGGGTGTTTATCAAAATTTGTAACTTAAAGTTTGGTTCCTGACCTTGAAGCGAATTAATACCTATTTAATAATGAGGACAGGGTTTGAGAAAAATAAAAAGGGAGGTTTACTGCTTTGCAAACAAAGCATAAACACAGGGAACTCTGCCCAAAAGTTGTGACTCTCTTGATCTGGAGCGACAAGGGGTTTTAAAAAAGTTTCCATTGTTAACCTGGGAGATACTCTGTTTTTAGGTCACCAGCAGGCATTGCCCTGTGCAGTGGGTGGGCTCCAGGCAGCCAGCTAGGGGCTTCTCTTATCCTGCTTAACAAAGGGGTGTAAACTTCATCACAGTTCCTTAGAGCACAGTCCAAAGGGGTGTCAGGCTTACTTGCTTTATTATCCATTTTTACATCCAATATCCTTAAGTTTTTAACCACAGAAATCACACAACAAGATGCACAAAAACAAACAAACAAAAACATATAAAACACAGAACAAAACACAAAGAAACACAAACCTGGCGAAGATACAGAAAAACAGAGGAGCAATGCAACGTCTTGCTGAAGCTCCGAGGTAGGAGCTCCTGCGTGCCTGGCTGCACCTTTCTACTCTTTCAGAGAAATTCCCTACAGAACAGAACAGAGGACAGGACAATTCTTGTTACTGTCCAGGACAGGAGTATATGTGAGCTTCCCCAGGCCACCTCTCTGTCATCAGAAGACATCTCACTTAACCGGATATCAGATGTTATAATGGCACCACTTACCTATGGAGGGTTCCTCCACCAGGTGCTTGCTAATAGTTTTAGTGTGATGGTTCAGTGCAGTGCTCCCCGCACCAAAGGCTCACTCCAAGGCCTTGGAACTTGGCTTTCCAGATCTGAGTCCTGGAGGAAAGGCCAGCTTCATAATTTCCAGCAGTCTGGTCTTGTGATCTGGTTGGGTCATCTCGCTGAGGAACTCCAAAATGGTAGACCAGGACGCAAGAAAAAACCACTGACCCCAATTAAAATCAAATTAAGGCAAGCTTATTAGTTCAACCAGCCAGGCTGACTCTCCTTCTCAAAAGGGTGGAAAAAAGACAGCGTCCCCACCTTTCCTACACCCCAGCTTTATAGCCCCAAAAGTTACACAAAAAGGAAGTTTCAGAAAACAGAACTTTGACAAGCATCACACTAATTTTAGTTCACATTTTTTTTCGCTGCCCCAGCATCAGAAATAATGAAGACCATTAGAGCCTCAGAGAGGGTCGTTGTCTGGCCAGGGAAGGCCAATATTTATGAGGTGTCACTAAAGTTTCAGAGAGGGCTGCGATATGGTCAGAACTCTACGCATGGGTGAGTTCAAGGCATGGGCAGGCATTCCAAGCAGGTTCAGAATTTGCAGTAATTTATACTAAAGCAAAAATTATCTTTCCATGGCTTTGTGGCAAGATGGCTCCCAATATTAACGAAAGATCAGGTTGGGTGATCACCCCTGTTCCTTACTTTTGGAAACTCCTCTACCACCTCCAAGGTTGTGAACTCCTGAGCATTTTCCATTCCATAAATGTATTCACAGAATTTCTAACTCTTGTCCTCTAATTGTGTCTTCCTTGGGGCAAAGGTAATGTCAAGGCATTGTTCTGGATGAGAGTGGGAAGATTATTGAATACCCCATATTTGCATACACATTGGATTCATTTTCCAATTTTCCATTCAAAATACTTTATCCATGACAATAACCCATACCCTACTAGACTCTAACTACTAATACTAATATGATGGAGAAAAATAACCCAAACAAAATTGAAATACAAGCAGTTCAGAGGAGGCATGGTGTATATTGGACTTGCCTTTTGCAAGATAATGGGTAGGTGTTATAAATCTAGTCAACTTTTAATTGAAATAGTTCTCCATGTGTTTTTAAAGTTAATAAATATGTGAATTCCTCTCTCGCTTTCTCTGTAGCCTATTCAGCACATGTATTTTTATATGCACATATAGAATCCTACCTGATAACACGCGTATATCTTTGTGAGGTGCCTGACTTGGCAGATACAAATGGTGAGAAGTAATCACTCCTCCTAAACGCTTTTGGAACTGAAAATTCAAGCTATGGGTGAGCTTCCTAGTTGAACAACATTATTCATAAATCCATGTTCAGTAAAATCAATGTTTTTGGATCTGTGAATGATATAAATTTCATGGTGAATTTCGATTGACATATATATTGCTACTTTTTAATGTCTGTCTTTGTTTGTGTATATATATATATATATATATATATATATATATATATATATATACATACACACACACACACTCTCCAGATTTTTCAAAATATGAAATTTATGAGTCTTATATACACTCCCCAAATTCATTCATGTTCATGTATGTGGATTAATAATCAACTTTTTACAAGATTATTCTCAGAAATATTCATCAACCTGAAATACATATTTGTTTCCTAGTACTGAAAACTAACTTCATTGAAAGGTGCATACAAATTCTAATATTTCTGCAGTAACTGACCTAGTTTAACATCAATGCAACTAGATTCCTATGGGACATGATGTGTATTTTGACGTTCATTTTTATTCAACACTGGTACATTACTATTTCTTCAGTTTATGCACATCATAGGATATATATTTCACCCACTGTTTAGCAAATTTATAGGCCTTTGTTTCACTTTCAATCACTTCCTTCTCCAGAACTCATGTATTTCTCTATGTTTCTTGACTGATCTTTTCATGAGACTTCTTTCCAAACACATTACTTTTGATTTCCATAATCACTTTTGAAACAAAACTCAAACACCCTTCATGATAAACCATAACCCTAAGATGAACATTAGATATATAACTGGTTGGAATGAATGATATTATATCAATATAACATTTCTTATGTATTTTCAGATATCACTTCAATCAATTATTTAAAGTGGATCCAGTTATACTATTTATTCACAGTATGGTCTATTCATGATTTAACTCTATATTCATAAATACAAGGTACACCTATTTCTACCCCCATACTAATTTATACGTCTTCAAAATATCGCTCCTAGAAATGGTGGAAGAAATACTCATGACACCTGATCCACATATACATTATATCACAGAATATTCTGGACACAAAAAGCAAAGGTCACACTTATGATTGTACCAAAGCCTAAATGGAAAGTGAACATGGATTACTAATTACATCCATGTCCAGGTTGCCTAATGCTCTCAAATGTCAATCCAATTGATGACTACATATTTGTTTCTTCTTAAGATTATATATTCAACCTCAAGCCTGTTGAAAATGTCTAATCCTATCACTCTCTTTATACTTTGCTTGATTTCCTAATGTCTCTATTGATATCTGCTTTCCTACATGTTATTCCCAGTTCGTCATTTTGACTGACTCTTCACATGTGCTCACATTTACATTCACTCTCTACCCAAAACCCTATTGCTAAAGAACTTTTGTTCCAAATCCTATACTCACTCTTCTTTCTAAGCCTATCGACTACGTTCTTAATTCTACTGACTATCTCTTTTTGACTGGATGTTCTCTTCAACATTCAATCATCCAAGGTACAAGGTCCTATGCCTTTGTATATTGATTTATCTGAGACAAATGTGCAGCACATAATTCAAAGCTAAGTATCCCACTAAAGGGCCAATGCCTTTCTGGGTTTCAAATCTTACCTAAATTTTTGATTTCATACTTAGATGTCACCTATATACTCTTGTAAATACCGCAGGTTGCCAATAACATTATTCATTCCGCAGAATGATTCCTAACCCAAATCAAAGCTGTAATTACACATAACCATAAACTCTACCATTAATATAACATACCAAAAAGCTGGGAGAGAGTTGGTCTAACAATATAGGAATATAGGTGACCTTCCACCTGATGAGAACCTCAAAGATCCATGGAGAAATGATCCTTGGAGATGTAGGCAGCTGTGTAGGACCTGAGGGAGCAATAGTCATCTTCCATGGCAAACAACCTTTTCAGGATGAATTGATGTGTCTGAATCAGCCTCTCTCTTTTTATTGTAGAGAAGATAGGCCAAACCAGGCCTGTGTGCATAGCAGTTCCCATGTTCCTATGGTTGATATACAATTCTAACTTCTGAATATGTTACAGTATGTAGGGGCAGCCGCCATCTCATGGGAACCTTGGATGCAACTGTTAGGACAAAGTGGTTACCAAAGCAGTGACCTCATTCAGTTCCTGAAGGAAGTGACCTTACCTCACTTCCTTGGTGATAGAATTCTCTGAACTTGGGATCCAGGAAGCCAAGCACCCAGAGCCAGTCCCAGTCCAAGTGCCAGTGGGCTAACTTGTTTGCTTTTCCCAAGGACAGAGTCAGTCTTTCTTGGTACCTACTGATGTGAGGATGGACAAATGCCAGCAGAGCTCTGAAGAGAGGCCTATCCTGAGAAAGCAGGTAGTGGCTCACCGCTGGCACCTGACAACTTCACAGAGTTGGCCAAGGAGACCAAATCTGAGACAGGACAGGCCATTTCCGGGGAACATTATATGGTCCACCAGTCAGAAGACACTCCGGATCGTCACAGACCTACTTGGGGGAAGGAGGTGCCTTTGCTGTTGTGGGTGTGAGTTTGTGGTGTTTTCTCATGTTCTGAGAATAGGTAGGAAAGGCAGTTTGTTTGGTTTGGAGTGGACTGTTTCTAGAAAGTCTTTTGACATGGTGAGTGTTTCTATATCTGTGTATCCCACTGTATCCGTGGTTGCAGACATTAGAAAAGAGAATGCATTAATGGATGTGTTGTCTCTAGTAGAAAGCTTCCCAGCATTCATCTTGCCCATTTGATGAATGGACTGCAGCTTGCCTTATGGATGGGCAAAACCTACTATCTCTCTAAGTTCCTGTTTTCTTCATGAATTCTGGCCACTCTCCAGAATAGGCTCATGTATCACCAGAAGGCTCTGTGACATGGCCATGTACTGGATAGCTGAAGGAATGGGAGCATCTCAGAAAACTCAGATATCAGTGTGACCAGTAAATTCTCAGTGGAGAAACCCTGCTTTGGGCCATTTGCTTACTTAGGTTTCTATTAACCTAAATTTCAGGAAGGTCATTGCCTCAGGCCACACATTTGTGAAGCCTGATGAAAACTGTTTTCATATGGAAAAGAATGAGCATCACCTGTGGCTCTTTGCTTAATTGCTTTGGAATAGGATGTGTCTGAATCAGCCTCTTGTCCTTTTGTGAGGTTGTGGCTTAGATTCTCAGCACCTGATGAATCTAAAGAAAGATCCCATGTTTTTCCAAAACAAAAATGGCCAAAAGAGAAGTCATTGTGGATGAATTTTTTTGCCTTCTTGTGTTAGGTTCCTGACCTTCATCAAGTGAGAATAGGAATCATTTGGGTCAAATGAGTTCTTCAAATCCCAGAAGAGGCTAGCCCATAGGTGCTTCGGTTTTCTCATGACTCCAAATCAGAAAAAAGAATATATACCTGACAGCACGTAGGACTCAAATTGGAGAAGTGGAACACTTTAAGAGCAGGAATATTTCATCACTCCTGATTCACAGGAAAAGTGCCCAGGCCACCGTGATTTTAAGCAAATGAGGGGCAATTGAGCTTATTTTGGACACTTTCTTGGGCTGTGACCCTCATAGTAACCTTCAGCAAGACATAATGATGAGTGTCTATATGGAAGAAGATGACGGCCATGTGGGAGTGTTTTGGATTTAATTGTGGTTATTTTTGTGGCGGTTGGAATGGATGACTGGGTTCACCTGGGAACAAACTCTGGTGTGATTCTCCTTAGAGACTGAGTTCTGGAACTAAACTCAGAGAAGTATTTCCATGAAATGTGTTGGGATTTTAAAAGGTCATTCATGAGAGTCGCCCTTGGAAACTGAGATCTACGCCCAGGGTGGCTTTCCACAGACCACTGGGAATCTCAGCTAGCATATCACATGATTTTATTTTGAAAAACTTGGCAGCCATAGTTGAGAGTTAAAACACACATGGACCTCACATTGTAGATCTCAATTGGCCTGGCTTCATGTGGCATTTTGGTCACTCTTTGGGAAGCCTTGCCTGTGGGAGTTCTCCAGAGCTTTCATTGAAATGAGCTTTCTCAAAACTTAATGGTTCCTGAATGAACTGAAACCCACAGTGCCTCCAACTTCATCCTTGAAAAATGGCTAGATAAATACCATGAAATTTTGGAAATTCCCATGACCAGGTGGCACTAGAGAAACTTTGGATTTCCTGTTGCTGATCATGAGTATACCTGACATTGCCTTGTTTGACTGGGTTTCATGAAAATGGTGTAGAACAGAGATGCCAGTAATTTGGGGTATGCCGAGTAGTGGGCCTAGAGCAGGGGTGGGCAGGTGTGTTATAAAACATCATGGTGGGGCCATGTGGATCTGCCATTGGCTTCCAAATTGCTTGTGACTGACATGGTGCAGCCCGCAGACCCTTATATGTAAAGGCATCTTGTTATATGGAAAGCTTTCTGGGAAATGTTCAGAATCAGGTTGCTATGGTTATTGGTGCAATTTATGTGGGAAAGAAGCCTTGTTGGTGTATTCTCCTGCAGACCCTAATCCACCACACGTGACAGAACTCCCTCCAGCACTGTGTCCCAGTTAGCTCCTTGCATTTTGTGAAGCAAATACCAAACTCCCAGTGCAGCAGCAAAAATACCACAAAAAGTGGAGGATGACCAAATGGCTTAACAGTCCACACAGGGAGACACTTAGCCCACAGTGACCACAGTTTAACTACAAAGAGAGGATTTAGCACTGCTGCCTCATGTTCATTGGAAAATAAGAAACCATGTCCTTCAGGTCACATAGATGCAGACCCAGCTTTGATGGTCTCACTACAAAGGAAGCCAAATCTCCTGACAACAACATATATTTCAAGTGCCCAAACTCAGAGGCAGTTTTTCAAATAGTTTTTAGGCTCTCAGAGCTCCATGTTTGTGGAGTGTTTACACTGTCCCTTACTTTTGGAAACTCCTCTACCACCTCCAAGTATGTGAACTCCCGAGCATTTTCCATTCCAGATATGTATTCACAGATTTTCACACTTTTCTACTCTAATTGTGTCTAACTTGGGGCGAAGGTAATGTCAAGGCATTGTTCTGGATGTGAGTGGGAAGATTTTTGTGTAGCACATATTTACATACACATTGAATTCATTTTCCAATTTTCCATTTGAAATACTGAATTCCTGACACTAACCCATACCATACCAGACTCTTACTAATAATCCTAATATGATGGTAAAAAATAACCCAAACAGAATAGAAATACAAGCCGTTGAGAGGAGGCATGGTATGTAGTTGGAATTGCCTTTTGCATTATATAGTATAGGAGTTATAAATCTAGTCAATTTTTTGTTGAAATAATTAAACATGTGTTTTTAAAGTTAACATATATGGGAATCCTGTCTCCCTTTCTCTGTAGCCTATTCAGCACATGTATTTTTATATGCACATATAGAGTCCTACTGGGTATCACACGTACATACTTGTGAGGTAGCTGAATTGGCAGATAAAAATTGTGAGAAGAGATCACTCCTCCTAAACGCTGTTGGAACTGAAAATTCAACCTATGGGTGAGCTTCCTAGTTGAATAACATTATACATGAATCCATGTTCAGTAAAATGAATATTTTTGCATCTGTGGATTTTATATATTTCATGATGAATTTCGATTGGAATATATATTGCTACTTTCTTTTTCGGTTTTTTGGTTGCTCAAAACATTACATAGCTCTTGACATAGCATATTTCATACATTGGATTCAAGTGGGTTATGAACTCACATTTTTACCCCAATTATAGATTGCAGAATCACATTGGTTACACATTCACATTTTTACATAATGCCCTATTAGTTACTGTTGAATTCTGCTACCTTTCCTATACTCTACTATCCCCCCTCCCTTCCCCTCCCATCTTCTCTCTCTACCCCATATACTGTAATTCTTTTCTCTCCTTGTTTATTTTCCCATTCCCCTCACAACCTCTTATATGTAATTTTGTGTAACAATGAGGGTCTCCCTCCATTATCATGCAATTTCCCTTTTCTCTTCGTTTCCTTCCCACCTCATGTCTCTGTTTAATGTTAATCTTTTCTTCCTGCTCTTCCTCCCTGTTCTGTTCTTAGTTGCTCTCATTATATCCAAGAAGACATTTGGTATTTGTTTTTTAGGGATTGGCTAGCTTCACTAAGCATTATCTGCTCTAGTACCATCCATTTCCCTGAAAATTCCATGATTTTGTCATATTTTAGTGCTGCATAATACTCCATGGTGTATAAATGCCACATTTTTGTTTTCCATTCATCTATTAGAGGGCATTGGGGTTGGGTCCACAGTGTAGCAATTGTGAATTGTACTGCTATGAACAACAGCAGTATCCCTGAGGTTTACTCTTTTAAGGTCTTCAGGGAATAGTCTGAAAAGGGCAATAGCTGGGTCAAATTGTGGTTCCATTCCCAGCTTTCCCAAGAATCTCCATACTGCTTTCCAAATTGGCTGCACCAGTTTGCGGGAACAGCTCTCCACATAGGCCTGGTTTGGTCCATCTTCTCGACATTAAGAAGAGAGAGGCTTACTCAGACACACCCCTTCATCCTGACCAGGTTGTTTGCCATAGAAGATGACTTTTGGTCTCTCAGGTCCTTCATAGCTGCCTACATCGTCTCCAAGGACCAAATCTGCAAGGACCTTTGAGGTTCTCAGAAGGTGGAAGATCCCATACATTGATGAAATGCAAGATGAACTCTGTCCATGCTCTTCTGTAAAGTTAGATTGAGGGAACAGTGTATGGTTAGGGTTAAAAACATGTTCGATTTGGGTTAGGAATCATTCTGCTTGATGAATAATGGTATTGGGAACCTGCGATATTTATAAGACTTTAGAAGTGAAATATAAGTATGAAAACAGAAATCTAGGTAAGATTTGTAGCCCAGAAGGGCATTAGGCCCTTGATTGGGATTCTTAGCTTTTAATTGTGTTCTGCACGTTTGTCTCAGATAAATTGATAATCAAAGGCATAGGACCTTGTACCTTGGATGATTGATTGTAGAAGAGAACATCCACTCAAATTGAGATAGTCGGTAGGATTAGGAAGACAGTCGTAAGTTTAGGAAAAAGAGTGAGTATAAAATTTGGATCAAATGTTCTTTAGCAATAGGGTTTCATTTATAGAGTGAATGTAAATGTCAGCATATGCAAAGAGTCAGTCACAATGATGAACTGGGGAAAATATAGAAAAGAAAATATCAATAGAGACATTACAAAATCAGGCAATTATAAAGTGAGTGATAGGTTTAGACATTTTCAACAGGATTGTTATTGAATACATAATCTTAGGAAGAAACAAATATGTAGTCACCAATAGAAATGACATTTGAAAGCATTAGGCTACCTGGACATGGATGTTTTTAGTAATCCATGTTCAATTTTCATTTAGGATTTGGTACAATCATAAGTGTGACCTTTGCATTTTGTGCCCAGAAAATTATTGTGATAAAATATATATGTAGATCATGTGACATGAGAATTTCTTTCACCATTTCTGTGAGCAATATTTGAAGACATATAAATTAGTATTGGGGGTACAAAGTGGTGTACCCTGTGTCTATGAATATAGAGATAATGCATGAATAGAACATACTCTGAATAAATAATATAACTGGTTCCACTTTAAATAATGGATTGAATTGATATCTGAATATATATAAGAAATCATATATTGACATACAATCATTCATTCCAACCAGTTATATATCTAATTGTCATCTTAGGGTTATTGTTTATCATGAAGTGTGTGTGAGTTTTGCTTCAAAATGATTATGGAAATTGAAAATAATGTGTTTGGAAAGAAGTCTCATAAAATTACCAGTCAAGAAATATGGAGGAAGACATGAGTTCTGAAGCAGGAAGTGATTGAAAATGAAACAAATGCCTATAAATTTGCTAAATTGTGGATGAAATATGTATCCTTTAATGTGCATAAACTGATGAAATTTTAATGTACCAGTGTTGAATAAAAATAAACGTCAAAATACACATCATGTACCAAAGGAATCTACTTGCATTGATATTAAACTGGATCAGTTACTGTAGAAATATTAGGATTCACGTGCATCATTCACCAAAGTTAGTTTCCTTTTTTTAAATTTTTATTTATGCTTTTTCAAAACATTACATAGTTCTTGATATATCATATTTCTCACTTTGATTCAAGTGCGTTATGAACTCCCATTTTTACCCCATATACAGATTGCAGAATCACATCACTTACACATCCATTGATTCACATATTGCCATACTAGTGTCTGTTGTATTCTGCTGCCTTTCCTATCCTCTACTATCCCCCTCCCCTCCCCTCTCCTCTCCTCTTCTCTCTCTACCCTCTCTACTGTAATAAATTTCTCTCCCTTGTATTATTTTTCCCTTTCTTCTCACTTCCTCTTGTATGTGATTTTGTATAACCCTGAGGGTCTCCTTCAATTTCCATGCAATTTCTCTTCTCTCTCCCTTTCCTTCCCACCTCTCATCCTTGTTTCAATGTTAATCGTCTTCTCATCCTCTTCATCCCTTCTCTGTTCTTAGTTACTCTCTTTATATCAAAGAAGACATTTGGCATTTGTTTTTTTGGGATTGGCTAGTTTAACTTAGCATAATCTGCTCTAGTGCCATCCATTTCCTTGCAAATTCCATGATTTTGTCATTTTTTAATGCAGAGTAATACTCCATTGTGTATAAATGCCACATTTTTTTTATCCATTCATCTATTGAAGTGCATCTAGGTTGGTTCCACCGTCTTGCTATTGTGAATTGTGCTGCTATGAACATTGATGTAGCAGTGTCCCTGTAGCACGCTATTTTTAGGTCTTTAGGGAATTGACCGAGAAAGGGAATAGCTGGGTTAAATGGTGGTTCCATTCCCCGCTTTCCAAGGAATCACCATACTGCTTTCCAAATTGGCTGCATCAATTTGCAGTCCCTCCAGCAATGTATAAGTGTATCTGTTTCCCCACATCCTCGCCAGCACTTGTTGTTTGACTTCATAATTGCTGCCAATCTTCCTGGAGTGAGATGGTATCTTAGGGTGGTTTTGATTCACCTTTCTCTGACTGCTGGAGATGGTGAGCATTTTTTCATGTATTTGTTGATTGATTATATGTCCTCCTCTGAGAAGTGTCTGTTGAGGTCCTTGGCCCATTTGTTGATTGGGTTATTTGTTATCTTATTGTTTAATTTTTTGAGTTCTTTGTATACTCTGGATATTAGGGCTCTATTTGAAGTGTGAGGAGTAAGATTTGTTCCCAGGATGTAGGCTCCCTATTTACCTCTCTTATTGTTTCTATGCTGAGAAAAAAATTTTTACTTTGAGTAAGTCCCATGTGTTGATACAAGTTATTAACTCTTGTGCTATGGGTGTCCTATTGAGGAATTTGGAGCCCGACCCCACAGTATGTAGATCGTATCCAACTTTTTCTTCTATCAGATGCCATGTCTCTGATTTGATATCAAGGTCCTTGATCCATTTTGAGTTAACTTTTGTGCATTCGAGAGAAAGGGATTCAGTTTCATTTTGTTACATATGGATTTCCAGTTTTCCCAGCACCATTTGTCGAAGATGCTATCCTTCCTCCATTGCATGCTTTTAACTCCTTTATCAAATATAAGATTGTTGTAGCATTGTGGATTAATCTCTGTGTCCTACATTCTGTACCATTG
This sequence comes from Callospermophilus lateralis, assembly GCF_048772815.1. Taxonomy (NCBI): domain Eukaryota; kingdom Metazoa; phylum Chordata; class Mammalia; order Rodentia; family Sciuridae; genus Callospermophilus; species Callospermophilus lateralis. The sequence continues at coordinate 696,695 of NW_027512744.1, forward strand.
GTCCACCCGCCTGTTTTGGTACCCGTACCATGCTGTCTTTGTTACTATTGCTCTGAAATTTAGTTTGAAATCTGGTATCGCTATACCGCCTTATTCACACTTTCTCGTTAGAATTGCTTTTGCTTTTCTGGGTCTTTTATTTTTCCATATGAATTTCATGATTGCTTTCTCTATTTCTACAAGAAATGCCGTTGGGATTTTGATTGGCATTGCGTTAAACCTATAGAGAGCTTTTGGTAATATCACCATTTTGATGATGTTAGTTCTCCCTATCCATGAACAGTGTATATTTTTCCATCTTCTAAGATCTTATTCTACTTCTCTTTATAGGGTTCTGTAGTAAGCATGTATAAATCTTTCACCTCTTTTGTTAGGTTGATTCCCAAAGATTTTATTTTTATTTTTTGAGGATATTGTGAATGGAGTGTTTTTTTTTTCTCATTTCTGTTTCAGAAGTTTTGTCGCTGATATACAGAAATGCCTTTGATTTATGCATGTTGATTTTATATCCTGCCACATTGCTGAAATCATTTATTAGTTCTAGTAGTTTTCTTGTAGACCCCTTTGGGTCTTCTATATATAGAATCATGTCAGCTGCAAATAGTGATAATTTAAGTTATTCTTTTCCTATTTTTATGCCTTTAATTTCTTTCATCTGTCTAATTGCTCTGGCCAGTGTTTTGAGAACTATATTGAATAGAAGTGGTGGTAGAGGACATCCCTGTCTTGTTCCAGATATTAGAGGGATTGCTTCAATTTTTCTCCATTCAGAATGATGCTAGCCTGAGGCTTAACATAGATAGCTTTTACAATGTAGAGGTAAGTTCCTGTTATCCCTAGTTTTTCTAATGTTTTGAACATAAAGGGATGCTAAGGGTCTATCGATCTTATTTATTTTTCGAAGAACCAAGCTTTACTTTTGTTAATTTTTTCAATAATTTCTTTTGTTTCAATTTTGTTGTTTTCCGCTCTGATTTTAATTATTTCTTGCCTTCTGCTACATTTGCTGTTGTTTTGCTCTTCCTTTTCTAGGGCTTTGAAATGAAGTGTTAGCTCATCTATTTGTTGTTCTTTCCTTTTTTTGAGGAATGACGTCCATGTGATGAATTTCCCTGTTAAAACTGCTTTCACTGTGTCCCATAGATTTCGATATGTTGTGTCTGTATTTTCATTTATCTCTAAGAATTTTTTGATTTCCTCATTTATGTCTTCTGTAACCCATTGATCATTCAGTAACATATTGTTCATTTTCCATGTGATGTAGGATTTTTCCTTCCTTCTTTTTCATTGATTTACAGTTTCATTCCATTATGATCAGATAAAATTCATGGTATTAAGTCCACCTCTTTATATTTACTGAGGGTTGCGCTATGGCATAATATATAGTCTATTTTTGAGAAGGATCCATGTGCTGCTGAGAAAAAAGTATATCCACTTGATGATGGTTGATATATTCTATATATGTCAGTTAAGTCTAGGTTATTGATTGTGATATTGAGTTCTATAGTTTCTTTATTCAACTTTTGTTTGGAGGATCTGTCCAATTATGAGAGAGGTGTGTTGAAGTCACCCATAATTATTGTGTTGTGGTCTATTTGATTCTTGAACTTGAGGAGAATTTTTTTTATGAACGTCGCAGCACCATTAAAGGGTGTGTAAATATTGATAATTTTTATGTCTTGTTTGTGAATGGCTCCTTTTAACAGTATATAATGTCCTTCCTTATCCCTTTTGATTAAATTAGTCTTGAAGTCGATTTTATTCGATATGAGGATGGCCACCCCTGCTTGCTTATGAGAACCGTGTTCATGGTATATTTTTTCCCAACCTTTCACCTTCAGCCTTTGTATGTCTTTTCCATTCAGATGTGTCTGCTGGAGGCAACATACTGTTGGATTTGTTTTTTGAATCCAAGCTACAAGTCTATGTTGCTTTATTGGAGAGTTTAAGCCATTAGTGTTTAGAGTTACTATTGATATATGGTTTGTACTGCCAGCCATGTTTGAATATTTATCTTTTTTTTTTTTTATTTAGTTTGTTTCTCCATGATTAGCTTTTCCCGCGCCCTCTGTCATTACTGAGGCACTTCCCACTGATGGTTTTGGTTGTTGTTTTTTATTTTTTCCTCATGTAGTGTTTTGCTCAATACACTTTGCAATGCTGGTTTTCTGACTGAAAATTTTTTTAGCTTTTGTTTATCATGAAAGATTTTTATTTTGTTTTCGTACCTGAAGCTTAATTATGCTGGATACAGAATTCTTGGTTGGCATCCATTGTCTTTCAGTGTTTGAAATACATTGTTCCAGGATCTTCTCACTTTCAGTGTCTGTGATGAAAAATCCGTTGTTAACATTTTTGGTTTACCCCTGAATGTAATCTGCAACTTTTCTCTTTAAGCTTTTAATATTTTCTCTTTGTTCTGTATATTGGATATCTTCATAACAATGTGTCTTGGCTTTGGTCTACTGTAATTTTTTGTGCTCTGTGTCCTGTAAGCATCTACAATTTGTATATCCATTTCCTTTTTTATTTCTGGAAAATTTTCTGTAATTATTTCATTCAACAGGTTACTCAGTCCCATGGTTTGAATCTCTGTACCTTCCTCTATCCAGATGACTCATCAGTTGTTTTTTTTTATGTTATCCCATATCTCTTGGATGTTTTTCTCGTGATTTTTTACCAGCCTTTCTGTGTTGGCTAGACTCTTTTCAAGATGATATATTTTGTCTTTATTATGTGACATTCTGTATTCTACTTGCTACACTCTGTTAGTGATACTCTCAATTGAGTTTTTAATTTGGTTTATCGGTTCCTTCATTTCTGGAATTATTGTTTGATTTTTTTATAATCTCTATCCCTGATAAAGATGCTTAACTTCTTCTTTTATCTGTTTATGTAATTCATTTTCAATGTGTTCTTTCACTGTATGGATTTGCTGTCTCGTATCCTCTTTAAGGTTCCATTCCATCTCTCTAAGGTATTCCTTGAGTTCTTTATATGACCATTTTTCTGATGATTCTAGGTCCTCCTGAAAATTTAGGTTGTCCTTCATTGTTTGTACTCCTTTTCTTTCTTTCCTTTTTATGCTGCTCATGTTACTTCTTGTTCTGTTTGAGTGCTGAGATACTGCTTACTCTTATAAATTTATTTGAAGCTTGGGAAGAAAGATATCAGAAGGGATGGGAAGAAGTCACTAAAGAGAATGAGAATAGGTAGGTAGAATTCAAGGAAGAGGGAATAAGAAAATTGAAAAGAAATAAAAAGACAAAAGAAAAAAATAGAAAATAAAGAAAAAATAATTTTTTAAAATAATAATGATAATTTTAAAAATGAAAATTAAAATTTAAAATAATAATAATAATAATAAAATTTAAAAAATAAAAACATTAAAATAAGTTGAAGAACAACAACAAAAAAATGAAAATGAAAGAAAAAGAAAAAAAAACTAAAAATAAAAAAATAATAAAAATACATGAAGTCATAGACTTCAATTAACTTTTCTTTCAGTAGGTGGAGCTGTACTCACTGGGCCAAGCATCTCCTCTCAATAGTTGGGAACCAATCACTGTGGAGCAGCTCTTCCTTCCAGATTGGGTGGGTCTCTAATCCTGAGTACCTAGGGCCTTCTCTTGTGTTTCCTCAAGCCAGGCTCCACTCAACTGTGACACTCACCAAAATACTGGCTACATGTCAGGTCTCTGCTCCTGGTAGCCCTGTTTTCATGAACGCCTGGCACACTCTCCCTGTTTGCCCTCCTCAGACCCTAAGTTTGTAGAGCTTTGGGCTGACAGCCCCCAGCAAATTTGCTTACCCTCTGGTAGCCATGCCCCCATTAGCTGGTGCTGGCTGTCAGCACTGGTGGGAGCGGTAGCTGGGAATTCCACGCCGCGAGTCCCGCGCCACACCTGATTCCCTTGGTCTGGCTATCTTGCTCATGGGAGAGCTGGGAGGGTCCCTTAAGTGAGAGCTGTGAGGGGCCCTTAAGGTTTCCCAGCTGTGTGGAGAGAGATGGATAGGGGATTACACACCTGTCGTGCTGATTTCAATAAAGTTATCTCCTCTGCCCATGACGTCAGTTCTCTGCCATGGTGTTATGCCATGCAAATGGTGACCGTTCATTCCTTTTGCCAGGTGACCAATGCAACGGTTGGTCCTAACTGTCTCTCCCAAGCCCCATTTCAATCCAGCGGCCACTGCCTATGAAGGCTCAGTTTGCTTTTAACTCTGTAAATTCAGAAGGGCCGACCAGTTATTTCAGTGGGAACGTTAGTTCTGAGTCATGAGAAGCAGGCAAATCTGAGCTTGTATGCAGCTGATCCGGGCTCTGTGTGTGTTCTGAAGGTCCCAGACTGTTCGCCCCAGATCGACGTCAGGTCAGCATTGCCTAGTGATTCTGAGCAAATAGCATTTAGACAGTTTACGACTCCCTATGCCCGAGCATAAGAGGTCAGAGACTTGATTTCTCCATGCCCGCCGCCATGTTGGATCTCCTATATTGTTACTTTTTAATGTCTGTGCGTGTGAGTGTGTATATATGAAATATATGTGTCTTATTATACACTCGCTAAATTCATTCATATTCATATATGTGGATTTATAACAAACTTTCCACAAGATCATTCTCAGAAATAATCATCCACCTGAAATACATATTTGTTTCCTAGTACTGAAACTAACTTCAGTGAATGGCGCATACAAACTCTAATATTTCTACAGTTACTGTCCCAGTTAACATCAATGCAAGTATATTCTTAGGGGACATGATGTGTATTTTGCGGTTCATTTTTATTCAACACTGGTACATTACTATTTCTTCAGTTTATGCACATCGTAGGATATATATTTCATCCAAAAGTTAGAAAACATATAGGCATTTTTTTCATGATCAATCACTTCCTGCTTCAGAACACATGTATTCCTCCATGTTTCTTGAATGGTCTTTTCATAAGACTTTTTTCCAATCACAATATTTTCATTTTTTATAATCACTTATGAAGCAAAACTCAAACACCCTTCATGATAAACCATAATCCTAATATTTCCATTAGATGTATAACTGGTTGGAATAAATGATTGTATATCAACATAAGATTTCCTGTATAGTTTCAGATGTCAATTCCATTATTTAAAGTGGAACCAGTTATATTATTTATTCACAGGATGGTCTACTCATGCATTATCTCTATATTCATACACACAGGGTACACCTCTTTGTACCCCTAACACTACTGTATATGTCTTCAAAATATTGCTCCCAGAAATGGTGGAAGAAATACTCATGTCACCTGATCCACATATACATTTTATCACAGTAAAATTCTGAACAAAAAATGTAATGGTCACACTTATGATTGTACCAAAGCGTAAAAGAAAAGTGAACATGGATAACTAAAAAAATCCATGTCCAGGTTGCCTAATGCTCTCAAATGTCAATCCTATTGGTGACATCATATTTGTTTCTTCCAATGCTTATATATTCAAACTCAACCCTCTTGAAAATGTCTAATCCTATCACTCACTTTATACTTTGCCTGATTTCATATTGTCTCTATTGATGCCTGATTTCCTACATATTTTCCCCAGTTCATCATTGTGACTGACTCTTCACATATGCTGACATTTTCATTCACTCTCTAACCGAAACCCTATTGCTAAAGAACTTTTGGTCCAAATCCTATACTCACTCTTCTTCCTAAACCTACCGACTATCTTCCTAATCCTACCTACTATCGCTTTTTGACTAGATGTTCTCTTCTACATTCAATCTACCCAGGTACAAGGTCCTGTGACATTGTATATCGAATTATCTGAGACATGGTTACAGAACATAATTCAAAGCTAAGTATCACAACCAAGGGTTCAATGCCATTCTGGGCTTAAAATCATACCTAGATTTCTGTTTCCATACTTATATTTCACCTCTATGTTTTTGTAAATATTGCAGGTTCCCAAAACCATTATTCATCACACAGAATGATTCCTAAACCAAATCGAACCTGTTATTGATCCTAAACATACACTGTTCCCTCAATCTCAATTTACAGAAGAGCAGGGACAGAGTTGTTCTTAAAATACAGGAAAGTAGGGGACCTTCCACATGCTGAAAACCTCAAAGGTGAATGCAGAAATGATACCTGGAGAAGTTGTAGGGAGGTATGAAGGACCTGAGAGAGCAAAAGTCATCTTCCATGGCAAACAACCTGGTCAGGATGAAGGGATGAGTCTGAATCAGCCTCTCTCTCCTAATTGTAGAGAAGATGGACCACACCAGGCCTGTGTGGAGAACTGTTCCCGGGTGCCTATGGATGATATACCATTCTAACTTGTGAAAGTGTCACAGGAAGTAGGGGCAGCTTCCATCTCATGGGACCCTTGGAAGCAACTGTTAGGACAAAGGGGTTGCCAAGGCAGTGGCCTCATTCAGTTCCAAAGAATGTGACATACCTCATTTAGTTGGTGATGGAACTCTCTGAAAATGCTATCCAAGAAGCCAGACACCGAGAGGCAATCCTAGTCCCAGTCCCAGTGGGCTCAGTTGTTTGGATTTTCCAAGGACAGAGTCAGTCTTTCTCGGTACCAACTGAGTTGAGTATGGCCAAATGCCAGGAGAGCTCTGAAGAGGGACTTTTCCTGAGAAAGTAGGTAGTGGCTCATCACTTTTTCCTGACAACTTCACAGAGTTGGCCAAGGAAACCAGATCTGAGAAAGGACAGGCCATTTCGGGGGAACATAGTATGGCCCACCACTCAGAGTAAACTCTGGAGAGACACACACATACTTGAAGGAAGGAGGTGCCTTTGTGAGTGTGGGTTTGTGGTTTTGTCTCATGTTCTGATAATAGGTAGGAAAGGTGGTTTGTTTGGTTTGAAGTGAACTGTTTCTAGTAAGTCGTTTGACAAGATGAGTGTTTCTATGTCTGTGTATCCCACTGTGTCCACTGTTGTAGACATGAGAAAAGAGAATGCAATAATGGATGTGTCCTGTCTAGTAGAAAGCTTCCCAGTATTCATCCTGCCCAATTTATGAATGGAGTGCAGCTTGCCTTATGGATGGGCAATACCTACTACCTTCCTAAGTCGCTGTTTTCTTCCTGAATTCTGGCCACTCTCCAGAATTGGCTCATGGTTTTGTGTCCAAGATGTGTACCACCTCCAAGGTCTTTGACATGGCCATGTACAGGATAGCTGAAGGGAATGGCCAGCATCTCAAAAAACTCAGATATCAGTGTGACCAGGAAAGTCTCAGTGGATATACCCTGCTTTGGGCCTTTTGCTTACCTATTGTTCTGTTGCCCAGAATGTCAGGAAGGACTTTGATTCAGGCCACCCCTTTGTGAAGCCTGAAGAATACAGTTTTCAAATGGAAATGAATGGGCATCACCTGTGGCTCTTTGCTTAATTGCTTTGGAAAGGGATGTGTCTGATTTAGCCTCTTGGCCTTGTATGTGGCTGTGACTTTGATTCTCAGCACCTGATGGATCTAAAGAATGATCCCATGTCTGCATCCAAAACCATAATTGCCAAAAGATCAGTCATTGTGGATGAAGTCTCTCGCCTTCCTCTGTTAGGTTCCTGACCTCCATCAAGTGAGAATAGGTATTCTTTGGGTCAAACGAGTTCTTCAAAGCCCTGCAGAGGTGCTTGGGTTTTCGCATGACTTCAAATCACATAAAGAATCTATACCTGAAAGTCAGTAGGCCTCAAATTGGAGAAACAGAGCAGTATTAATGGGAGGCTTAATTGATCACTCCTGGTTCATGGAAAGGGTGTCCAGGCCACTCTGACTTTAGGCAAAATAGGGGAAAGGGAGCCTATTTTGGACACTCTCTTTGGCTGAGACCTCATGGAATCCTCCAGCCAGAGGTTACCAGAGTGGCTATATGGAAGAAGATAAGGGCCATGTGGGAGAGTTTTGGTTTTAATTGTGGTCATTTGTGTGGCGGTTGGAAGAAAGGTCTGGGTCCACCTGGGCTTGAACTCTGGTGTGATTCGCCTTAGTGACTGTGTTGTGGAACTGACCTCAGAGAAGTATTTCCATGAATTGTGATGGGACTTCAGGAGGCCACGCATGAGAGTCGCCCTTGGAAACTGAGACATGGGCTCAGGGTGGCTTTCCACAGAGCACTGGGAATATCAGCCAATATATCATATGATTTTATTGTGAAAGACTTGGCAGCCATAGTTGAGAGTCAAAACACACATAGACCTAACATTGTAGACCTCAATTGGCCTGGCTTCATGTGATCTTTTGGCCTCTCTTTGGTAAGCCTTGCCTGTGAGAGTTCTCCAGAACTTTCATTGAAATGAGCTTCCTCAACATTTAATGGTTCTTGAATGAAGTGAAACCCACAGTGCCTCCAACTTCATCCTTAAAAAATGACTAGAAGAACACCATGTAATTATTGAAATTCCCATGACCAGGTGGCACTGGAGAACCTTTGAATGTCCTGTTGCTGATCATGAGTATACAAGACAGTGCCTGATTGACTGGGTTTCATGAAAATGGTGTAGAACAGAGATGCCAGTACTTTGGAGTCTGCTGAGTAGTGGGCCTAGAACAGTGGTGGGCAGGTGTGTGTTTAAATATCCGTGGTAGGGCCATGAGGATCTACCATTGGATTCCAAATGGCTTGTGACTGACATGGTGCAGCCAGCAGATCCTTATATGTAATGTCATCTTGTTATATGGAGAGGTTTCAGGGCAATGTTCAGAATCAGGTTGATATGGACAAGGGGGCAATGGGGCAAGCTATGAGGGATAGAAGCCTGGTTGGTGCATTCTCTTGCAGACACTGACCCACCACACGTGACAGAACTCCCTCCAGCACTGTGTCCCAGTTGGAATCTTTGTATTTCATGAAGCGAATATCAAACTCCCAGTGCAGCAGGAACAACACCACAAAAAGTGGAGGGGGACCAAATGGCTTCACAGTTCACTCAGAGAGACACTAAGTCACCAGTGGTCACAGTTTACCTACATAGAGATGATTCAGGCCTGCTGCCTCATGTTCATTGGAAAATAAGAAACCAGGTTCTTCAGGTCAAAGAGATGGAGACCCAGCTTTGATGGTCTCACTACAAAAGAAGCTAAAGCTCCTGACAACAACCTATATTTCAAGTGCCCGACCTCAGAGGCAGATTCTCAAAAAGTCTTTAGGCCAGCAGAGCTCCATGCTTGTGGAGTGTTTACCCCGTGCCTTACTTTTAGAAAATCCTCTACCTCCATCAAAGATGTGAAATCTGGAGCATTTTCCATTCCAGATAGGTATTCACAGATTTTCTAACTCTTCTCCTCTAATTGTGTCTCACTTGAGGCGAAGGTAATATTAAAGCATTGTTCTGAATGAGAGTGGGAAGATTTTTGTGTAGCATATATTTGCATACACATTGGATTCAATTTCCTATTTTCCATTCGAAATACTGAATCCCTGACACTGATACATACCCGACCAGACTCTGAATACTAATCCTAATAGGATGGAGAAATATAACCCAAACAGAATAGAAATACAAGCAGTTCAGAGGAGGCACGGTGTATATTTGAACTTGCCTATGCATGATACAGAGTAGGAGTTAAATCTAGTCAATTTTTTATTGAAATAGTTCTCCATGTTTTTTTAAAGTAAACAAATATGTGAATTCCTGTCTCCCTTTCTCTGTAGCCTATTCAGCACATGTATTTTTATATGCATATAAAGAATCCTACGTGGTACCACAAATACATTCTTGTGAGGTGGATGACTTGGCAGGTACAAATTGTGAGAAGAGATCACTCCTACTAAACCGTGTTGGAACTGAATATTCAACCTATGGGTGAGCTTCCTAGTTGAACAACATTATGCATAAATCCATGTTCAGTAAAATGAATATTTTTGGATCTGTGGATTATATATATTTTATGATGAATTTTTATTGACATATATATTGCTATTTTTTTCTGTGTGTGTGTGTTTTGTGTGACTCGCCTGTTCTGTAAAACAACTTCAGAGAGAGAGGTTAAAGATTCATGCAAAGCTCTGATGGAGGTATCTAATATCTTTGTTTTGGTCTATTGCTGCTTCAAATTGGGTCATTTGTTGTGTCCCATGGACCAGTGCAGTGGTTCCTGTGCCCAACCCTGCAGCAACTCCTATTCCTAATAGGATGGCTAAAGTGAGGGATATATGTTCCCAGTGGAAACGGGTTGTATGCCCCCCTATTTGATCTTCAAATGAATCTGCATCATGTTAGAGCACTCTGGGAAACATCTGCACCATTACACAATTAATCACATCTGTTGTCCATTTCTTTAAAACATAAACAATGTTTAATTATATAGAATTAGGCTGTTGTAGGTAAGGCTCCTAAGATAGCACCGAAGACAGGGAAACCGTCCTATTTGGTTGCAACCAGATTTAGAGGGCATTGCTTCTGTTGTAATCAATTAATCCCCTGAAACTCAAGTTTAGGTAATTTCAGAATTTTGTACCCAACATGGAAGGGGCTCAGAAGTTCACAGTCTGCAGATGTTCAAAAAACCAGTTTTTGTTTCTGTTTTTTCCTCTGTTCTGGGCAAGTTAACTTTTCAAGGACACGTGGAAGGGGGAGAGCTTTTTCTTACCTTTCTTATTTTTGCCCCCTGCCAGGTGTTACCACGGAGCCCAGTTGGTAACTTCTTTATCTTAGAAATGTCGCCATCTCAGTAAAGCCCCAGCTCACGGGCAGAGGTCTTGTTCACATATTTTGTGGAAAACAAGTAAGGGGGTGTCTAGCATAAGAGTGCTGATTTTTTTAGCCAGTGGCCAAGTAGAACAAGGCAACAATAAAAGAGGAAGTTTATCTACATTGAACTCTTTTATAGGGACTCTTTTGCTGAAAGTCCTAAAGTCATCCATGGTGAAGACTTCTGTAGAAAGTCAATTAAGACTTTTCTGTGGGCCTGGTACAGAAGGGGAAGACAGGAAAGGTGGGGCTGACAGCAGCTCCGAGGATCTGAGAATGAGGAAGGAGAGATGTAAAAGAATAATGGGAAAGGGGTTTGGGATTTTCCTAGCAACAAAAACTTGAGCAGTAGAACAGGTAGAGCAGAGGGGAAGACAAGAGTGAGTATCCCAAAACGCATGTGAGGGACTTTAAATTCTTAGTAAACCCTTTTCAGTGATGACAAGCAACATTAAAGGCCATTTTCATTACATCTTGTATAGGGGTCTGAGGGCTCTCCTCAGGTGGTTTTAGCTTTGGGTTAGCTGGTAAGAGGACCTGGTGGGACCCGGTGTAGGCACTGACAGGAGAAGAGAGGAGTGAGTGGGTGGAGGGGTACCTCAGTACCTGCTACCTCAGCAAGGGGGCAATGGTCTGAAAACCAGCGGAGGTTTGGGTTTTTGATCTAATAATTGGAGGGGAGAAATCTGGTTGCTGAGGTGGGAGTGACAGCAGAGACTCTGGAGCAGAAGGCTGAAGGTGAGGATCTATTGTATAAGCATAGTTCATGATGTGAGCGAAGGATTGAAAATTCCTGCCCATAGGGAAACCTCCTTTCACCCTTTTGAGCACTTTCAGAAGTTTAAAAGGTCATGCGGGGCTGGGGATGTGGCTCAACCGGTAGCGCGCTCGCCTGGCATGCGTGTGGCCCGGGTTCGATCTTTAGAATCACATACAAAGATGTCGTGTCGGCCAAAAACTAAAATATAAATATTAAAAATTCTCTCTGTCTCTCTCTCTCACTCTCTCTTTAAAAAAAAAAGGTCACACAGAATTTGAGGATCTAGAGACCCCTCTGGGGGCCATCAGTTTTGGTTATCTAATTGGTAGTATGGCCAATGCTCTGTACTGAATTAGATGAGGAGTTTGGGTTCCATCAGGCAGCCCCTGTATGCTCACATCCCCATGACTTACAGAAAAAGTCGGCTTTTCCCCCACACAGCCATGACTGTTTGTGGCTTTGATAGTCTGCCAGGCAAACATAGTAATCCAGGCTAGCCAACCTGCATCTGGCTCGCGTGTCCCCACATCAATAAAGTTTGTTTCCATTACCTATGGTATGGAGGGTATTTAATGGTATTTTAGTGGGATCCTCTTCATCAGGGATATCCCAATAGGAAAGACCTATAGCCAACTGACAAATGTCTGGGTGGAGAGATGGCCACCAGGTCCCTAAGATGGCTGTATGCAAGTTAGATTATACTTTTTTTCCAGTAGGATTTGTGATCAGCCATCGCTGCCTAACGGGCTGATGAGGGTTAGGACTATTTGTGGCCAAGGGGTCAGTCTATAGCCTTATCCACATGGCGAATACGCAATTTGAAAGTGTTACTAGTCTTTTACAGTTTGCAGAAAGAGTCTGGACAGGGCGCAGGGTTGAGATGAGAGGCATGGATTCAGGAAGTGATTCCGTCTACCTTTACCACTGTACGTGTTATAAGTAGCACCTGGTATGGTCCTTTCCAGCCGGGTTCCAGGGATGAAGTCTCTTAATTGATATTGATGTGGAGTCCCCTCATCCCGTTTGGTAGGCAGTGGCAAGCTGTTTTTATAGGTATCCCTGAGTTCTTTCAAGAGCTTTAAGTCTGTCAAGAAAGGGGGTGTGGAAGGGATCGTTAGGTCTTAGAGTTGGGGTTAGGTCCCTTACTGGTGGAGGGGCCCCATAGAGAATTTCACAGGGGGTGAGGTTACTCAAGAAACAGAGGGAGTATTTCTTGCATGAAAATTTGCATAAGGCAGGAGCATAGTCCAATCTTTTATGCTTGTCGCTAAGCTGAATTTTGTTAAGGTCTCTTTAATGGTTCTATTCATTCTTTCACCCTGCCCTGTCCTCAACTCTGGGGTCTATAAGCACAATATAACTTCCAATTAACCCCCAGGTTCCTGGCTCACCCCTGACTTACCTGGGCCATGAACCCCTGTGCATTATCAGACCCTGTTACCTTAGGCAGGACGTATCTTGGAAAAATATCTTCCACTATCTTCTTGAGCATCATTTGCGCTGTTTCTTTTCTTCTTTTTTCTTTTTGTGGGGAGGGCTTCAATCCATCCTGAAAATGTATCTACAAAGACTAGGAGATATTTATGTCCATACCTTGCTGGCTTAATTTCAGTAAAGTCCACTTCCCAGAATTGTCCTGGTCTGGTTCCTCGTAGGTGCTTTCCTGCAGGAAGCTTGAAAGGGTAAGCATTAAGCAATTGATGGAAGCAACAGGGTTTTTATACCTATTCAGTTATTTCATTTTGCTGTGAGTCTGTTAGTGGAAAACTCTGTTTTTGATACTTCAGAAATACCTGCAGTTTCTTTGAACCAAGGTGAGTGAGTTGATATGCATTTTCTACTGACATAGTTAGAGCCATGACTGTAGGAGTTTTTACTGGAAGATTTAGAAATTCCACTTGGGGGCCTTCAGGGTTAAAACTTATTTTGGTCCGGAGCTTGGTGAGCAGATCTCTGCCCATCAATGGGGACAGGCATTCAGGGATTTCTAAAAAAAAGTGATGGATTTTTTCTTTCCCCAGGTCCATGGTCCTCTTAGTTGTCCAAGCCCGACATTTACAGCCATTAGCCCCTTGACCTAGAGACCTTTTATTTGATAGAGGGCCTAATGGGGCCTTAAGGGCTGAGTTTATTGCCCCTGTATCCACTTCAAAGTTCACTGGGGTCCCCTCCACTTCAAAAGTTACGCTGAGTTTGGGGAGGGGATCTGAGCCCCAACTTTTGTAGTCATCCTCAAGAGTCAGAATGGCTGCCTCCCGTGGCTGTCTTTTTCTAGGGCACTCTTGAACCCAGTGTCCTCTTTCTTTACAGTAGGCACATTGATCTGAGGTCAGGGGGGCCTCTGGCGTGGGACCAGGTATCCCTTCCTGTCTCCCTGTTTCTTATTTTCTGGCCCTTTGGTTGTTGTGACCGGGACCTTAGTCAACTCATTAGTCTGTCTTTTGTTTCTTTTATCCTCCCTTTGCTCCCTTCTCTTCCTCAGTTTCTCTTTTATAGTATACTTTCTCGGCTTCTCTGACTAAATCTCTCAAAGTCATATCTTGTAATCCATCTAAGCATTGTAACTTTCTTTAAATATCCAGGGCAGCATGCCCAATAAAGGCCATTGTGACAGATGCCTTTTGATCCTCTGCATGAGTATTGAAAGGAGTATAGATCCTATGCCTCCATAATTCTCTCTAGAAACATAGAGGCAGATTTATCATGCCCTTGAATAATCTCTATTACCTTGGCCAAATTAGTTGGTCACCTAGCGGCCGCTCGGATGCCCACTATTAGAACCCGGTGAGAAGTGGACAGATGCTTTCTACCTTCAAAGTTTTGGGGAACCAGTTGGGTTGATTCTAGGGAAAGCCGGCTTTGATTATGTTGGGAAGATATGTCAGTCTCCCATCTGGTCTTAGGATTTTTTTTCTAGCTTCCAGGAGGATTCTCTTTTGTTCCTCTGTCATAAAGAGAGTCCCTAGGAGTTGTTGAAAGTCATCCCAAGTAGGCGGCTCTGAAAACATCAATGACTCAACCAGACATGTGAGCCAGGTAGAATCCTCGAAAAAATGGGGATTGTTATTTTTAAAGTTATATAGGTCTGAAGAGGAGAAAGGCCAATATTGGTAGGCTTGCATTTTCCCCCCATTGCCTTTGTCAATCATTGGCCCGTAGGGACATAGGGGGATCATCACAGGAGTTCCAGGGTTTTCAAACATTCGCCGCCAGCGAGTTCCCTTAGCCAGGCCAGCTTCCTCCTGGGGAGGAGGGGCTGTGTGTGCCGCGGATGAGTTATCTGGAGGGCGCTGGGCTAGCTTGGCTTCGTCCAACGGTGGAGAGGCTGAGTCAGCTGCAGGGCAATCACTTAGAGGGTGTTGGTGGTTGGGGGACGAGGGCAGGGAATAAGGAGGGGAGGAGAGTCCAGTAGAGTCAAATCTTGTGACTCAGGGAGAACAGAGGGTGGAGGAGGAGGAGGAGAAGAGGGTTTGAGAGATCATGGGCGAAGGAGTAGGAGTGGGGGCAGGGGCAAGGAAATGCTTCACCCATGGAGGAGGAGATTTGCAGAGGTCCTGACAAGTTAAGATATATGGCTGTTCATCCGAATGGCTATGTGTGCCCAGTTGAAAGACAATATCTCTGGCTTATTAAATTAGTGGGAAGCAGAAAGATCCTTCTAAAGGCCATCTAAGTCCAAAGGTGGGCCATTCTGAGGCACAGAGAGTCTGGCAGGTCCAGCGTTTCACTGAAAAAGGAAAGATTCTGAGCCCTTAAGTGAAATTTGGTCCAGTGATCAAGGGTCAGGGACATGGGTATTGAAGTACTGTGTCCCATAATGAAAAATACACAAAGAGTGAATGCAAGGACAGATGACACAGACAAAACAAGTAAATAAAGACATTCAATGGACATCCAAAACAGAGACCAGGACTGAGTAGCCAGCAAAACCCAATGGGCTGGCAATACCGAATCCGATACAAAATATCACTGAGTCGAGAAGACTATTGTTCCTCGATTTTCCGAGTCCTTTGGGGCGTCCCCCAGGGATGTGGCCTGTGGCTCTGTGACATGTCTGTCAGCCACCATTGGAGAGAGCTCACCCTCTTCATTGACAGCCATTTTTCCAAGCCCTAAGATTAACACTGAAACCAGAAAGAGGAGCCTTGCTTAACCCAAGAGGAGCCCGTTAGGGTCTCTTGTCCTCCGCTGCCAGAACTCGGTGGAATCTCCATATGTAAAGGTCGGGCGAGCATTGAAGGAAGAGACCACCAAGAGACTGTCTTATCCAACAGCAAAGGGTTTATTGGGGGTCCAGCATGCTGGGGCTCAGAGCTCACTTGAATAGAGCAGAGAGCCCTGAGAGCAGTTTAAGCAGAACATATATACTTTCCTTGGAGAGGGCAGGGAGGGAAGTTTACTGATGGGTCTTGGCGAGTGGTCGGTTTGCGTGCAACTGGGTGAGGGAGTACATTCTACACTTTGGCAGTTGGAAACAGCACATTCTGGGAACAAGATGAGCAAACAGTTCTCAATATTTCAACAGTGTTTTGTTAAGCATAAGGAAAAACAGGAAGGGACAAGTACCTATTTTATTAACCTTTCACTACCGACTATCCTTTTTGACTGGATGTTCTCTTCTACATTCTATTATCCAAGGTACAAGGTCCTATGCCATTGTATATCGATTTATTCAAAGCTAAATATCCCAATCAAGGCCCCAGTGCCCTTCTGGGTTTCAAATGTTAGTTAGATTTCTGTTTTTATACATATATTTTACCTCTATATTTTTATACATATTGCAGGTTCCCAATACCATTATTCATTCAGCAGAATGATTCCTAACCGAAATCAAACATGTTATTAACCCTAAACATACACTCTTTCCTCAATCTAACTTTACAGAAGAGCAGGGACAGAGTTGGTCTTATAATACAGGAATGTAGTGGATCTTCCACCTGCTGAGAACCTCAAAGGTCCATGCAGACATAATCCCTGGAGAAGATGTAGGCACCTCTGAAGGACCTGAGAGAGCAAAAGTCATTTTCCATTGAAAAGAACCTGGTCAGGGTGAAGGGTTGTGTCTGAATCAGCCTCTCTATTCTTAATGTAGAGAAGATGGACCAAATGATACCAGTGTGGAGAGCTGTTACTGGGTGCCTATGGTTGATATACCATTCTAACTTGTGAAAGTGTCACAGGAAGCAGGGGCAGCCCCCATTTCATGGGAAGCTTGGAAGCAACTCTTAGGACAAAGTGGTTGACAAGGCAGTGAGTTCATTCAGTTTCTGACGGAAGTGAACTCACCTCACTTCCTTGGTGATGGAACTCTCTGAACTTGTGATCCAGGAAGCCAGTCAAACAGTGCCAGTCCTAGTCCCAGTCGCAGTGGTTTCACTTTTTGGATTTCCCGAGGGCAGAGTCAATCTTTCTTGGTACCTACTGATGTTAGGATGGCCAAATGGCAGGAAATCTCTGAAGACGGGCCTTTTATGAGAAAGCAGGTAGTGGCTCACCACTGGCTCCTGACAACTTCAGAGAGTTGGAAAAGGACACAAGATCAGAGACAGGACAGGCCATTTCGGGGGAACCAGAATGTCCCACAGTCAGAGGACACTCCAAATAGTCACAACCTACTTGGGGGAAAGAGGTGCCTTTGTGGGTGTGGGTGTGGGTTTGTGGATTTGGCTCTTGTTCTGAGAAAAGGTACAAATGATGTTTGTTTGGTTTGGACTGAATTGTTTCTAGTAAGTCGTTTGACAATGCGAGTGTTTCTGTGTCTCTGCATCCCACTGTGTCCATGGTTATAGATTTTAGAAAAGAGAATGCATCAATTGATGTGTCCTGTCTATTAGAAAGCTTACCAGCATTCATCCTGCCCAATTTGTAAATGAAATGCGGCTTGCCATATTGATGGGCAACACCTACGATCTTCCTAAGTTCCTGTTTTCTTCCTGAAATCTGGCCACTATCCATAATAGGCTCATGGCTTTGTATCCAAGATATGTACCACCTCCAAGCTCTGTGACATGGCCATGTACTGAATAGCTGAAGTGAATGGCGAGCATCTCAGAAAACTCACATACCAGTTTGACCTGTAATGTCTCATTGTGGAAACCCTGCTTTGCGCCTTTTCTTACCTATTGTTCTATTGCCCTAAATGTCAGGATGGTCTTTGCCTCAGGCCAACGCTTTGTGAAGTCTGAAGAAAACCTTTTTCAAATAAAAAGAATGGGCATCACCTGTGGCTCTTTGCTTAATTGCTCTGCAAAGGGATTTGTCTGAATCAGCGTCTTGTCCCTGTGTTAGGCTGTGGCTTAGATTTTCAGCAACTGAGGGATCTAAAGAAAGATCCCATGTGTGCATCCAAAACCAAAATGACAAAAAGAGCAGTCATTGTGGATAAGTCTTTCGCCTTCCTCTGTAAGGTTTCTGACATCAATCAAGTGAGAATAGGGATCCTTTATGTCAAATGAGTTCTTCAAATCCCTGCAGAGGCTAGCACATAGGTGCTTGGGTTTTCTCATGACTCCAATTAACATAAAGAATCTAAACCCAACAGTCAGTAGGTCTCAAATTTGAGAAGTGGATAAGTATTAATGGCAGTCCTATTTGATCACTCCTGGTTCAAAGGAAGGGTGTCCAGGTCACTCAGAATTTAGGTAAACGAGGAGCAAGTGAGCGTATTCTGGACACTGTCTTGGGCTGCATTCCTCCCTCGTGTAAATCTCCAGCCAGAGGATATAATGAGTGTCTATATGGAAGAAGATGAGGGCCATGTGGGAGTGTTTTGGTTTTAATTGTGGTCATTTTTGTGGCAGTTGGAATGGATGGTCTTATAATACAGGAATGAGTCCACCTGGGTTTGAACTGTGGCGTGATTCCCCTTAGAGACTGAGTACAGGAATAGAACTTAGAGAAGTATTGCCATGAATTGGGTTGGGATTTTAGGAAGCCAAGTATGAGAGTCACCCTTGGAAACTGACATCTAGGCCCAGGGTGGCTTTCCAGAGATCACTGGGAATCTCAGGCTGGATATCACATGATTTTATTCTGAAAGACTTGGCAGGCTTAGTTGAGAGTCATAACACACATGGACCTCACATTGTAGACCTCAATGGGCCTGGATTTATCTGACCTTTTGGCCAATCTTTGGGAAACCTTGCCTGTGAGATTTCTCCATAACTTTCTTTGAAATGAACTTCCAAAACACTTAATGGTCCCTGAATGAATTGAAACCCACATGCTGCCAAATTCATCCTTGAAAAATTGCTAGATAAATACCATGAAATTTTTGAAATTCCCATGACCAGATGGTACTGGAGAAACTTTGGATGTCCTGTTGCTTATCATGAATATGCAGGACAGTGACATGATTGACTGAGTTTCATGAAAATTGTGTAGAACAGAGATTCCAGTAAGTTGGACCCTGCTGAGTAGTGGGCCTAGTGCAGTGATGGGCAGGTGTGTGATAAAAAAAAAAAAAAAAAAAAAAAAAAAAAAAAAAAAAAAAAAAAAACCATCTGTGGTTGGGCCATGTGGATCTGCCATTGGCTTCCAATTGGCTTGTGACTGACATGGTGCAGCCAGCAGACGCTTCTATGTAAAGGCATCTTGTTATATGGAGAGGATTCAGGCCAATGTTTAGAATCAGGTTGCTATGGTTAAGGAGGCAAGCTATGTGGGATAGAAGCCTGGTTGGTGCATTCTCCTGCAGACCCTGACCCACCACACGTGACAGAACTCCCTCCAGCACTGTGTCCCAGTTGAATTCCTTGTATTTCGTGAAGCAAATACCAAATTCCCAAATGCAGCAGCAAGAAACACCAGGAAAACTGGAGGATGACCAAATGGCTTAAGAGTTCAAAAGGGTATACAATTAGCCCCCAGTGGCCACAGTTTACCTACAAAGAAAGAATTAAGGACTGCTTCCTAATGTTTTTTGGAAAATAAGAAATCATGTATTCCAGGTCACATAGAATCATACCCAGATTTGATGGTCTCACTACAAAGGAAGCTAAATCTCCTGACTACAACATATATTTCAAGTGCCCAAGCTCAGAGGCAGTTACTCAAGAAGTTTTTAGTCCAGCAGAGCTCCATGTTTGTGGAGTTTTTCCCTTTCCCTTACTTTTGGAATCTTCTCTACCACCTCCAAGTTTGTGAACTCCTGAACATATTCGATTCCAGATAAGTATTCACAGATTATCTAACTCTTCCACTCTAATTGTGTTTTACTTGTAATGAAGGTAAAGTCAAGGCATTGTTCTGGATGAGAGTGGGAAGATATTTTTGTAGCACATATTTGCATAAACATTGGAATCGTTTTCCAAATTTCCATTTGAAATACTGAATCACTGACACTAACACATGCCCAACTAGACTCTGACTACTAATCCTAATATGATGGGGAAAATTAACCCAAAAAGAATAGAAATACAAGCAGTTAAGAGGACGAATGATGTATCATTGGAATTGCCTTTTGCATTATATAGGGTATATGTTATAAATCTAGTCAATTTTTTGTTGAAATGGTTCTCCATGTGTTTTTAAAGTTAACGAATATGTGAATTCCTGTCTCCCTTTTTCTGTAGCCTATTCAGTACATGTATTTTAATATGCACATATAGAATCCTACCTGGTACCACACGTACATTCTTGTGAGGTGGCTGACTTGGCAGATACAAATTGTGAGAAGAGATCACTCCTCCTGAATGCTGTTGGAACTGAAAATTCAGACTATTGTTGATCTTCCTAGTACAACAATATTATACATGAATCCATGTTCAGTAAAACGAATGTATTTCGATCTGTGGATGACATATATTTCATGGTGAATTTCAATTGGCATATATTGCTACTTTTTAATGTCTGTATGTGTGTGTGTGTGTGTGTGTGTGTGTTTATGTATATACACACACACTCTAGATTTTTCAAAATGTGAAATATATGTGTCTTACTATACACTCCGTAAATTCATTCATTTTCATGTATGTGGATAAATAATCAACTTTTCACAAAATTATTCTGAGTAATATTCATCCACCTGAACTACATATTTGATTCCTAGTACTGAAAACTAACTTCAGTAAATGGTGCATACAAATCCTAATATTTCTGCAGTAACTGACCCAGTTTAATATCAATGCAAGTAGATTTCTATGGGACATGATGTGTATTTTGTCATTCATTTTTATTCAATACTGGTAGATTTCTATTTCTTCAGTTAATACACATGATAGGGTATATATTTCATCAACAAGTTAAGAAATTAATAGGCATTTTGTTTTACATTCCATCACTTCCTAATTCAAAATACATGTTTTCCACGAGGTTTCTTCACTGGTCTTTTCATGTGACTTCTTTCACAAAATGCAAATGTCACACTAATGTTTGTACCGAAGTCTAAATGGAAAGTGAGTATGGATTACTAAAAACATCAATGTCCAGGTTGCCTACTGCTATCAAATGTCAATCCTATTGGTGACTAAATATTTGTTTCTTCCTAAGATTATATATTCAACCTCAAGCCTGTTGAAAATGTCTGATCCTATCACTTACTATTGTATATCGATTTATCTGAGACATCTGTGCAGAATATAATTCAAAGCTAAGTATCCCAATCAAGGGCCCGATGCACTTCTGGGCTTCAAATCATAACTAGATTTCTGTTTTCATGCTTATATTTTACCTCTATATTCTTGTAAATATCGCAGGTTCCCAGTACCATTATGCATCCCTCAGAATGATTCCTAAGCCAAATCGAACCTGTTATTAACCCTAAGCATACACTGTTCCCTCAATCTAACTTTACAATAGAGCAGGGACAGAGTTGGTCTTACAATACAGGAATGTAGGGGATCTTCCACCTGCTGAGAACCTCAAAGGTTCATGCAGAAATGTTCCCTGGAGAAAACTTAGGCAGCTCTGAAGGACCTGAAATTGCAAAATCATCTTCCATGGCAAAAAACCCGGTCAGTATGAAGTATTCTGTCTGAATCAGCCACTCTGTTCTTAATGTAGAAAAGATGGACCAAAACAGGCCTGTGTGGAGAGCTGTTCCCTGGTGCCTATGGTTGATATACCATTCTAACTAATGAATGTGTCAGAGGAAGTAGGGGCAGCCTCCATCTCATGGGACCCTTGTAAACAACTGTTAGGACAAAGTGGTTGCCAAGGTATTGACCTCATTCAATTCCTGAAGGAAGTGACCGACCTCACTTCCTTGGTGATGGAACTCTCTGAACCTGGGATCCAGGAAGCCAGGCACCCAGAGCCAGTCCCATTCCCAGTCCCAGTGGGCACACTTGTTTGAATTTACCAAGGACAGAGTCAGTATTTCTTGTTACCTCCTTATGTGAGGATGGCCAAATGCCAGGAGAACTCTGAAGAGGGGCCTTCCCTGAGAAAGCTGCTGGCTTCTGACAACTTAACAGAGTTGGCAAAGAAGGCCTGTTCTGATACAAGACAGGCCATTTTGGAAGAACATAGTATGGTCCACCAGTCAGAGGACACTACAGATAGTCACAGACCTACTTGTGGGAAGGAGGTTCCTTTGTGGGTGTGGGTGTGAGTTCATGGTTTTGTCTCATGTTCTGAGAATAGGTAGGAAAGGTGGTTTGTTTGGTTTGGAGTCGACTGTTTCTAGTAAGTCATTTGACAAGGCGAGTTTTTCTATGTCTGTATATGCACTGTGTCCGTTGTTGTAGTCTTTAGAAAAGAGAATGCATCAATGGAGGTGTCCTGTCTAGTAGGAAGCTTCCAGGCATTCATTCTGCACTTTTTATGAATGGACTGTTGCTTGTCTTATGGACAGGCAACACCTACTATCTTCCTAAGTTCCTGTTTTATTCCTGAATTCTGGCCTCTCTCCAGAATAGCCTCATTGTTTTGTGTTCAAGATATGTACCACCTCCAAACTCTGTGAGATGGCCATGTACTGCATAGCTGAAGGGAAAGGGAAGATTTCAGAAACCTCAGATATCATTGTAAACAGAAAAGTCTCAGTGGAGAAACCCTGCGTTGGGCAATTTGCTTACCTATGGTTCCCTTGCCTGAATGTTAGGAAGGTCTTTGCCTCAGGCCACCCCTTTGTGAAGCCTGAAGAAAACAGTATTCAAATGGAAGGAATGGGCATCACCTGTGGCTCTTTGCTTAATTTCGTTGGAAAGGGATGTGTCTGAATCAGCCTCTTGGCCCTGTGTGAGGTTGTGGCTTTGAATCTCAGAATCTGATAGATCTAAAGAAAGATCCCATGTGTGCATCCAAAACAAAAATGGCCAAAAGAGCAGTCATTGTGGATGAATTCTTTCGCCTTCCTCTGTAAGTTTCCTGACCTCTATCAAACGAGAATAGGGAAGATACACCAAGCCAATTGAGGGCTCCTTTTGGAAAAATTGTACCACTGATGACAGAATCAGCATAAGTATGCAAACACTACCACAATTCGCTGCACCAGCAGATAGTTCACAATGCATACAAGTGAGTTCACAATGCATACAAGTGATACATATTCCAAGCAAGTTCTGCAAGCAGTTCAGTGATGGGTATTGCAGAACCTGTATATTGGTTTTATCTTTGTCTTCACCGGCACTGGGATAAAGATAGGAATTCTGGCAGTAATGGCTAAAGAAAAAATTATGTAACATTCCAGAAGGCACTAAAAGAAAACAATTTTCATAACAATTTACATTATCTTGAAGAGAATTATTAAATATAATGAAAAAAAGGTAAAAGTAAAAAAACAGGTCTGTTAACCTCCTATTTTTTCACATATTAAAACAATCCTGAACAGTTGTTTACCCCATTTAAATTAAACTATTTAATTCACGTGAATTAAAAAAAAAATGGACCCATTTTTTCATGAGCACTCATCATATATGATATATGGACATACACACATTCAAACATATAACACAAAACACAAGTGTGCACACATAATAAATACATACAACACATAATATAATAGTAAAGGCCTTATAACTTTTTACAGGTGAAATCATCATTGCAATGTTTAAAAACTCTATAGACAAAAAATAGAACTGATCAGCAAAACATTAACCTAGGTCTGTATGAGCTCAAAAAAACAAAAGAGAACTTCATGATGTGGTAAAGGGCAATAATAAAATAGATATTGAAAAAAGCATCCCTGTTCTGTCGCCGATGTAAGGATAGCCAAACTGGAGTTTTGCACATCAGCTGTTATTGATTTGAGCCAAATCATCTTATTTTGGTCTATAGAAATTGCTTTAGTTAATCTCTCTGGAATCCAAATCGGCTGCTGTTCTCCCTGTGGAAACACATAAACAGACCCCCGACTTTAGGCAATCACTGGGTCAGAACCTTAGTTAATCTCTCTGGAATCCAAATCAGCTGCTGTTCTTCCTGTGGAAACCCACAAACAGACACCCAATTCTAGAAAATTAATGGGTCAGGACCTTTCCATTGTCCTGTTAGAATATCCTTCCAAAGTACCTTGGGCTTATACACATTTTTTGGACACATATGCGTTTCTGCAGCCCTAAGTCCTGAAAATCCAAATTTAAAAAGTTTAGAGTTAAAAAGGGTTGTTTTAAGTTCATCTTTGGGGAATTTATATCTCTTCCCAATTCCGTCTTCTTACTTTAATAAGTACATTTTAATAGTTTGATGTGCTCTTTCAACTCTGCCTTGTCCCTGTGGATTGCATGGGATTCCTGTTATATGAGTAATGCCAAATGATGAGCAAAATTGTTTAAAAGAGTTAGAAGTATAACCAGGGGCATTATCTATTTTAACTCTTTTGGAATGACCAAGTGGCAAAATTTTGTAAGCAATGAGCTACAACATCTTTAGTTTTTTTCCAGCATGAAGGGAGCCCAACAAAAATCCAGAAGAAGTATCAACTGTAAGATGCAAATATTTTAATTTTCCAAATTCTGGCAAGTGTGTGACGTCCATCTGCCAAATATGGTTAGGTATCAATCTTCTAGGATTGACTCCAAGATTAACTTGTGGTAAAATGGTCACACAATTTTGACATTGTTTTATTATTTGTCTAGCTTGTTACTTAGTTATTTTGAAATGCTTTTGTAAAGTGTTAGCATTGATATGCAACTTTTTATGAAAATTTATAGCTTCTTCTAGTGTAGAGAAAATATGTATGTATGTCATGTGTAGTTTTATCTGCTAAATCATTGCCCAAACTAAGGGCTCCAGGCAATCCTGGATGTGCCCTGATATGTCCTATTAAGAATGGATCTTTTCTGTCCCAGATTAGACTTTGTATAGTGGAAAGGAAAGAGAAAACAGTAGAGGAAGGGGAAATCCTACCAGCATCTTCAAGGGATACTATAGCATTAACTATATACTGACTATTGGAAAATAAATTAAACACAGAATCTTTAAACATCACAAAAGCTTATAATACTGCATTAAGCTCTACCTTTTGAGCTGATTGTTGGGGTATTAAAAATGTAACAGTTTGATCAGGTGTAACAATTGCTGCTGTACCATTATTTGACCCATCGATGAATATATTTGGAGCATTCATGATAGGTGTTTTCTTGTCATTTTTGGAAAAATTACAGGATGAGATGACCAAAAAGACAATATAAGATTAGATGGTAAGTGGGTATCAAAAGAAATATTAGATTTACACATGATTATTGCCCAAGTATTTAACTCATTAGCTAATTAATCAATTTGATTCATAGTGTATGGAATAATACTTTTGTTGGGAGAAATTCCAAACACTCACTTTGCTGCTTTTATTCCTATGAGTATTAATTGTCCGTTAGCCTTGGGATACCTATTAATTATAGTGTTAGAAGAATAAGAAAAATGAATCCATTATAATGGAGCTTCTTGCCAACATACTCCTGTAGGAATATTTTTTGTTGGTAGTACAATAAATAATAAAGGCAATATTTTATCAAATCTATCCAAATGCATATTTCCCATATATGTTTCAATGATTTTTAATGCCTTTCTTGCTTCAGGCGTTTACATTCTGGGTGAATTTGGATCAGATGGACCTTTTAGGATATCAAATAAAGGTCCCAACTCTCCTCTTTGTATACCTAGATAAGGCCTTATCCAATTTATGTCTCCTAATAACTTTTGAAAGTCATTAATTGATTGCAGTTGATCTACTCGTATTTGAATTTTTGGTGGACTGACCATGGTTGAGGATAATAGAACTCCTAAATAATTAATTGGAAAATTTAATTGTACTTTATCAATTATTATCTCTAGATTATAATTTTTAATAAGTTTGTAAGTGTTGCATAACATTCTAGCAATGCGTTTTTACCTTTGTGTGCTAATAATACATCATCCATATAGTGAAATATTTGTATTTCAGAATTTTGATTTCTAAGTGGCTGGATTACTTTGTTAACATAAATTTCACACATATGTGGGCTGTTAGGCATCCCTTGAGTGAGTACTTTCCACTCATACCTCTGATCAGGACCTTCATGATTCAGTGCAGGAATAGTAAATGCAAAACGTGGACTATCCTCAGGAAGAATTGGAATTGAAAAAAAAAATCTTTAATATGTATAACTAAAACATACCAAGTTTTTGGCAAACAGACAATTGAGGGATCCCCGACTGAGCAGGTCCAAAAATAACCATCTCATTATTAATGGCTCTTAAGTCTTGCAATAATCTCCATTTACCAGATTTCTTTTTGATGACAAAAATGGGAGTATAATGGGGAGATACAGAAGGTTGTATATGTTCTTCCGCTAATTGTTGTTTGACCAGGTCCTGGGGTGATTGTATCTTTTCTTTAGTCAGGGTCCACTGAAGAACCCATACTGGTCTTTCTGATTTCCAAGTAATTTTTATTGTCTCAGTGGCCCTTTCTGAAAATCCAACCCAAGTCTGTCTGTTGCTTGGTCTATTTGAATTGGTGCTGCTATACCTTGTTCTAGTTTTCTAATCTTTTTCCTTTCAAAAAACCTTCTCTAGCCATAATAGTTGGTGCATTTTGATTGATGTTATTTGTTAATGTCAAACCTAATTGATCTAGGACAACTCGTCCCCATCAATTTACAGGAAGATGATCCAATACATATGGCTGTATAGTTCCTTCACATCCCTCAGAATCATTCCAATCTAATACCATTGCCCTTCTATGGGGATTAGTCGCCACTCCTAGGTCTCAAAGCGTTTGAGTGGCTTGTTGTAATGGCCAATGTTTTGGCCATTCTTGATGAGAGATGATGCTAAGGACTGCACCTGTATCCAGTAGCACATTAAATTCATGTCCTTGAATATTTGGTTTTAGCATGGGGCGAGAATATAAATTTAAAGAAAGCATAGCCCAATCTAAACCTGTGGAGCCTAATCCCTTGGAACCTCTTTCTACAGCATGACTGGAAAATTTATCATGGAACCTGGGTATTATTAGTAACTGTGTTATTCTATCTCCTGGTGCAATTACTGATATGTCCTTTGGAGAACTGGCTATAAATTTTATTTCACCTTCATAATGAAGCGATCAACTACCCAAGAAATTATCATAAGTCCTTTTAGATTAGAAGAGCTGCGTCCCAATAATAAGCCTACTGTTTTTTTGGAAAGAGGTCCTTTCACCCCTGTGTGAATGATATGAACCCCCATCTTTGCAGTTAGTACTGATCTGGCGGAGGCACAGATGTCCAACCCTGCACTCTCTCTGATTTGTCTGATGAGGCGTATGATGGACAATGTGTCCTGGGCACTACCCTGATGGGGTTGCTGTGTTCCTCCAGTGCTCCGTATATTTGTGGTTTTTGGCCCCAGAGCATTGGGACCCCTGTCCATTTTTTGGCAATCGAGCCCAATGCCTTTCTCCATGATATCGTGGGTAAACAGCTGGTCCTTGTTCGTTTTTTGATAATGAGGTATTCTCTATGGGGGTTTGAGAACGGCATTCATTAGCCCAGTGTCTCCCTCTATGGCATCGTGGGCAAATACCCATTATTCTGCTCCTTTGGTATCTAGTTTTGTTAAACCCTCCTCCTATGGAGCAATTCCTCTTAAAATATCCTGTTTGTTGACAATTGTAGCATGTTCCTGGCCTTGCATCTAAAGCCTGTTCTACTGCAGCTGCCACAAATTGCCCTTGTTCATTGATGTCTCTGTCATCTAAAGCCTGTTTTACTGCAGCTGCCACGACTTGCTCTTATTAATTAATGTCTCTACATAATTTAATATATGTGTTTAAATCTTCATGTTTCCATGGTCTAATGATATCTCTACACCAACGATTTGCTTGGTCATAAGCCAGTTGTTTTATTAATGGCATTGCTAGTTCTGTATTCCCAAAAAACTCTGGTAGCAATTTGAATAAGCCTATCAACAAATTCAGTGTAAGATTCATTAGCTCCTTGTATTACCTTAGATAATTGACCTTGTAAACCTCCATGTCCTTGTAAAGTCTTCCATGGCCTAACTGCCTCTGCAGCAATTTGTGTGTATACACCAGGATTATATGCAATTTGTTGCTGCTGATCCTCATAGGGTCCCTTTCCTAACAACATATCTAGATTTCTCTGAGGATAACCAGCTTCTGCATTTCGCCTAGCAGTCTCCTTGCAAAATTCCTCATTGGCAACCTTCCATAACAGGTATTGACCTCCATTTAGCACAGCTTTACACATATTAGCCCAATCTACTGGCGTCATATTCAAGTTGTTAATGGATTCCTCCAAGCTTACAATGAGGGGTGCTTGAGGACCATAGGTTGTTACAACCTCTTTTAGCTGCTTCACTATTTTGAAATTTAAAGCATGGTGAATTCGCTGCCCTCCTACCTCAAATAAAGGGCATGTTAATACTTGAGATCCTGTCTCAGGATCCGAACTATCAACTGCGGGGTTTGGGTGCCTCCCAGCATATGGAGGTGGCCTTGTTATTTGGACATTTACATACTCTGGTGATAGAATGGTGTTAGTAACAGTCTCCTGTAGAGGTGGCACTGTTGGTTGGACACTTACACCCTCTGATGATAGAAAGTTGTTAGTAGCAGTCTCCTTTTGTAACTTTTCCCCTGATGGCATTTTCTGTCCTAAGCTTTGTTCCTCTATCTTTGTCTGAACTAAAGTCTTTGGACTAAGCAAAACAGATATGAACGTCCTCAATGGCAATGTTTCAACTGGCAGAGTCCCTGGGCTGTTCTTTTCTCCTCTTTTTAATCTTCACCATGATGGTTCCATTATGGTATATTTAACAACTCCTCCTTAAAAAGCCATGGGCTACATTTTTGTATTGTATCAACGTATGCCCTGACTGTTCTTGACTTTAATGAGATGCCTCCTTCCTCTAACAATTTACTTAACATTCTTTCAGTTTGTTTTTTACTAATTTCTGATCCCGTATTTCTACTATAATACAACCCAACAAGATGATGCCAAACAAAACCGAGAGAGAATGAAATAAAAAGAGAACAACAAAAAGTCATTATGGCATTCCTATCCTCCTGACATGTGAATCAGTCCTTTCTCAGTATCTGTTCCTCAGACGTAAATAATTTTTCCTCAGATGTGAGAGGTTTCTCTTCCATCTCACTCATCTCTATGGACAGGCAAGTTAAAACAAAAGTGAAGCAAAACAAAAGAGGAATCCTAAAATGGCTACCCATCCTCTCACCCTGCCCTCAGGGGAGAGCAGTTTACCTTATCACTTACCCTCAGTCACTCCCCATGCGAGCCACCAAACGCTACAGTCTTCCTGGGCATGATTCAAGAGCCACTTTTCAAAAGAAACAAACTTTATTTTTAGAACCACAAATGACAAACAAAACAGCTCCTCAGGAAAAAAAACCCTCAGAGCCCAACTGCCACCACTGGCTTCCTTGTAAAGTCTCTGTCACACCCACAAGCCTCTCCACCTCCCACAATCCTCCTCCTCTTGATGCCGTTTGGCTGGGTCACGTGGGTGGAGGCAAAAAAGTCCCACAATAAGCAGCTCTGTGGTCTGAAAGGGCAGGGAAACAGCCCAATGAGCATCACCGCAGAGGAGCCAATCAGCTAGATGTTGCTGGGGCTGCTGTGGGCCAATCATCAGCTGGCAGTCGGAAAGGGCGGGGAAAAAGCTCAATGAGCATCTCCAATGAGCATCACCACAGAGGAGCCAATCAGCTAGATGTTGCTGGGGCAGCTGTGAGCCAACAATCACCTGGCAGGTGGATGTTTCTGGGAGCTGGAAGTTTGCTGGGGCCCCTTCAGCTGTGGCTCTCAACAAATTGGTGTCTCCTTTCTCTGTAGACTGTTCTGCACATGTATTTTTATATGCACATATAGAATCCTACCTGTTATCACACCTACATTTTTGTGAGGTTGCAGACGAGGCAGATACAAGTTATGAGAAGAGATCACTCCTCCTAAATACTGTTGGAATTGAAAACTCAACCTATGGGTGAGCTTTCTAGTAGAACAACATTATTCATAAATCCATTTTCGGTGAAATAAATATTTTTGCACCTGTGGATGATATATATTTCATGATGAATTTCGATTGGCAAATATATTGCTTGTTTTTAATGTCTGTGTGTGTGTGTGTGTGTGTGGGTGTGTATATATATTTATATATATATATACACACTCTCTATATTTTTCAAAATATGAAATACATGAATCTTATTATACACTCCTTAAAATCATTCATATTCATGTATGTGAATTTATGATCAACTTTTCACAAGATTATTCTCAGAAATATTCATCCAGCTGAAATACATATCTGTTTCCTAGTACTGAAAACTAACTTCTGTGAATGGTGCATACAAATCCTAATATTTCTACAGTAAAACCTAGTTCAACAACAATGCAAGCAGTGTCCCATGGTACATGATGTGTATTTTTAGGTTCATATTTATTAAACAGAGGTACATTACTATTTCTTCAGTTTATGCACAAAATAGGATATATATTTCAACCACAAGTTCACAAATTTATAGACATTTGTTTCAATTTCAATCACCTGTTGCTTCAGAACACATATATTCTTCCAAGGTTCTTGACTGGTCTTTTCATGAGAGTTCTTTCCAAACACATTATTTTCGATTTCCATAATCATAATTGAAGCAAAACTCACACACTTTTCATGATAAACCATAACCCTAATATTACCGTTAGTGTATAACTGGTTATCAAGAATGTATGTATATCAATTTAAGATTTCTTGTATATTTTAAGATATCAAATCAATCCACTATTTAAAGTTGGAACCAGTTATATAATTTATTCACAGTATGGTCTATTCATACATTATTTCTATATACATTGACACAGGGTACTCTACTTTGTTCGCCAATTACGTCTTCAAAATATTGCTCCCAGTAATGGTGGAATAAATGCTCATGTCACCTGATCTACATATAAATTTTAACAAAGTAATATTCTGGACACAGAAAGCAAAACTCACTCTTATGATTGTAGCAAAGCCTAAAAGGAAAATGAGCAAGGATTACTAAAAATATCTATGTCCCCGTTGTTTAATGCTCTCAAATGTAAATCCTATTGATAAACCCTATGTATTTGTTTCTTCCTAAGATTATTTATTCAACCTCAAGCCTGTTGAAAATGTCTAATCCTATCCCTCACTTTATACTTTGCTGATTTCTTAATGTGTCTATTGATATCTGCTTTCCTACATATTTTCCCCAGTTCATCATTGTGATTGACTCTTCACATGTGCTGACATTTACATTCACTCTCTTATTGAAAAGAAATTGCTAAAGAACTTTTGGTCCAAATCCTATACTCACTGTTGTTTCTAAACCTAGAGACTATCATCCTAAACCTACGGACTTTCCCTTTATGACTTGATGTACTTTTCGACACTCAATAATCCAAGGTACAAGTTCCTATGCCATTGTATATCGATTTATCTGAGACATCTGTGCAGAACATAATTCAAAGCTAAGTAACCCACTCAAGGGCCCAATGCCCGTCTGGGCTTCAAATCTTACCTAGATTTCTGTTTTCATACTTATATTTCACCTATATATTCTTGTAAATATTGCAGATTCCCAGTACCAATATTCGTCCTGCAGAATGATTCCTAACGCAAATCGAACTGTTATTAACCCTAACCATACACTTTTCCCTCAATCTAACATTACGGAAGAGCAGGGACAGTGTGACCAGGAAAGTCTCAGTGCAGAAACCCTGCTTTGGGCCTTTTGCTTCCCTATTTTTCTGTTGCCCTGAATGTCAGGAAGGTCTTATCCTCAGGCCACCCCTTTGTGAAGCCTAAAGAAAACAGGTTTCAAATGGAAATGAATGGGCATCACCTGTGGCTCTTTGCTTAATTTCCTTGGAAAGGGATGTGTCTGAATCAGCCTCTTGGCCCTGTGTGAGGCTGTGACTTAGATTATCAGCACCTGATGGATCTAAGGAAAGATCCCATGTGTGCATCCAAAACCAAAATGGCAAAAAGTTCAGTCATTGTGGATGAAGTATCTTCCCTTCCTCTGTTAGATTCCTTGCCGCAGTCTCTGGCTGGGCACAAATCACGAGCCACCACACAACTTGTAGATTCAAACAGCAATTCTTTATTCCCGAACTCACACCGGCCGTCTACAAACACATTCTGGGGGAATCCAAGTTCTCTGCCCAAATCCACCTCTGCCCAAATCCACTACTCTGCCCAAATCCACTCCACATGGGCTTCTGTCTCCCAAAATATACTGTCTGACCCTAAGAACTCAAGAGGAAATCAGCAGCAGGATATGCCCTATTCTAAGGGGGTAACACCCTAATCTCCTATTATGCTAAACTGCCCTATTCTAAAGGGGGAACACCCTAAACACGGATCCTGCCCTGGTCCTTGAGCAAGGTCACCTTACATGCAATGTCCTGGAAAATGTCCTATTTCCATGAGTCCTTCCACTAAAGAAACATGGGGGTACGCTGGCAAGGAAATTGTCATACCTACTTGGCTGATGGCTCCCAACAATTCCTGACATCCATCAAGTTAGAATAGGGATCCTTTGGGTCATATGAGTTCTTCAAGACCTGAAGAAGTGCTTGGGTTTCTCATGACTCCAAATCACATAAAGAATCTGTACCTATCAGTCAGAAGTAGTCAGTCAATATTGCTCCCAAAAATGGTGGAAGAAATACTCATGTCACCTTATCTACATATACATTTATTCACAGAAATATTCTGGACACAGAATTCAAATTTACATTTATGATTGTACCAAAGCCTAAATGGAAAATTAACATGGATTACTAAAATCATCCATGTCCAAGTTGCCTAATGCTCTCAAATGTCAATCCTATTGGTGACTACATAATTGTTTCTTCCTAAGATTGCATATTCAAACTCAACCCTTTGAAATGTCTAAGCCTATCTCTCACTTATTACTTTGCTGATTTCATAATGTCTCTATTGATATTGGCTTACCTACATATTTTCCCCAGTTCATCATTGTGACAGACTCTTCACATGTGCTTACATTTTAATTCATTTTCTAACCGAAATCCTATTGCTAAAGAAATTTTATTCCAAATCTTACACTCACCCTTCTTCCTAAACCTACCTACTATCTTCCTAATCCTACCGACTATCCCTTTTTGACTTGATGTTCTCTTCTACATTCAATCATCCAAGGTACAAGGTCCTATGCCATTGTATATCGATTTATCTGAGACATCTGTGCAGAACGTAATTCAATTCTAAGTATCACAATCAAGAGCCCAATGCTTTTCTGGCCTTCCAATCTTTCTTGGATTTCTGTTTTCATACATACAGTTCACCTCTATATTCTTATTGGTATCGCAGGATGCCAATACCAGTATTCATCCACAAAATGATTCCTAACCCAAACTGAACCTGTTATTAACCCTAAACATACAGTGTTCCCTCAATCTTACTTTACAGAAGAGCAGGGACAGAGCTGGTCTTTTAATACTGGAATGTAGGGGATCTTCTACCTGATGAGAACTTCAAAGGTCCATGCTGAAAGGATCCCTGGAGAATACGTAGGCAGCTATGAAGGACCTGAGAGAGCACAAGTCATCTTACATGGCAAACAACCTGGTCAGGTGAAGGGTTGTGTCTTAATCGGCCTCTCTCTCTTCTTAATGTAGAGAAGATGGACCAAATCAGGCCTGTGTGGAGAGCTGTTCCCAGGTGCCTATGGTTGATATACCATTTTAACATGTGAAAGTGTCACAGGAAGTAGGGGAAGCCTCCATCTCATGGGACCCTTGGAAGCAAATGTTCGAACAAAGTGGTTGCCAAGGCCGTGACCTCATTCAGTTCCTGAAGGAAGTGACCTAACCTCACTTCTTTGGTGATGGAACTTGGCATCCAGGGAGCCAGGCATACAGAGCCAGTTCCAGTCCTACTCCCAGTGGTGTCACTAGTTTTGAATTACCAAAGACAGAGTCAGTCTATCTTGGTACCTACAGATGTGAGGATGTCGATATGCCAGGAAAGCTCTGAAGAGGGGCGTTTTATGAGAAAGCAGGTAGTGGCTCACCACTGGCTTTTGACAAGTCTCAGTGAAAAAAACCCTGCTTTGGGACTTCTAATTACCTATTGTTCTGTTGCTCTGAATGTCAGAAAGTTTTTTGCCTCAGGCCACCTCTTTGTGAAGCCTGAAGAAAACAGTTTTCAAATGGAAATAAATGGGCATCATCTGTGGCTCTTTGCTTAATTGCTTTGGAAACGGATGTGTCTGAATCAGCCTCTTGACCCTGTGTGAGGCTGTGGCTTAGATTCTCAGCACCTGATGGATCTAAAGAAAGATCCCATGTGTCCTATACCAAAATGGCCAAAAGAGCAGTCATTGTGGATGAAGTCTCTCGCCTTCCTCTGTAAGGTTCCTGAATTCCATCAAGTGAGAAGAGGGATCTTTGGATCAAATGAGTTCTTCAAAGCCCTGCAGAGGCTAGCCCATAGGTGCTAGTGATTTCTCATGACACTAATTCACATAAAGAGTCTAAACCCCACAGTCAGAAGACCTCAATTTGGATAATTGAGAAGTATTAACGGCAGGCCTATTTGATCATTCCTGGTTCACAGGAAGGGTGTCCAGGCCACCCTGACTTTAGGCAAATGAGGGGCAAGGGAGGTTATTTTGGACACTGACTAGGGATGCTCCCCTTTTGGAAAACTCCAGCCAGAGTTTATCATGAGTGTCAATATAGAAGAACATGAGGGCCATGTGGGAGTGTTTTGATTTCAATTGTGGTCATTTGTGTGGCAGTTGGAAGAGGTGACTTTGTCCACCTTGGCTTGAACTCTGCTGTGATTCCCTTTAGAGACTGAGTTCTGGTACTGACCTCAGAAAAGTATATCCATGAATTGTGTTGGGATTTAAGAGGCCATGCATGAGAGTCGCCCTTGGAAACTGAGATCTCCGTCCAGGGTGGCTTTGCATAGAGCACTGAGAATCTCAGCCAGGTTATCACATGTTTTTTTTTTAATGACTTGGCAGCCATAGTTGAGAGTCAGAAAACACATGGACCTCACATAGTACACATCATTGTGCCTGGATTCATGTTACCTTTTGGCCACTTTTTGGGAAGCCTTGCCTGTGAGAATTCTCCAGAGCTTTCATTGAAATTAGCTTCCTCACCATTTAATGGTTCCTGAATTGAAATCCACAGTGCCTTCAATTTCATCCTTGAAAAATGGCTAAACAAGTACCATGAAATTTTTGAAATTCCCATTACCAGATGGCACTGGAGAACCTTTGGATATCATGTTGATGATCATGAGAGTACCAAATAGTGCCTTGATTGACTGGGTTTTGTGAAAATGGTGATGAACAGAGATACCAGTAAGTTGGAGCCTGCTGAGTAGTGGATGTAGAGCAGTGGACGGTAGGTGTGTAAATAAATATATTTGGTAGGACCACCTGGATCTGCCATTGGCTTCAAAAAGCCTTGTGACTGACAAGGTGCAGGCAGCAGACCCTTATATGTAAAGGCATCTTGTTTTATTTAGAGGTTTCAAGGCAATGTTCAGAATCAGGGTGCTATAGTCAAGGAGGAAAGCTATGTGGAATAGAAGCCTGGTTCATACATTCTCTTGGAGACCCTGACCAACCATGCGTGACAGAACTCCCTCCAGCATTGTGTCCCAGTTGAACTCCTTGTATTTCGTGAAGCCAATACCAAACTCACAGTGTAGCAGTAAGAAACACCACAAAAAGTGGAGGATGACCAAATGGCTTCACAGACCACACGGGGAGACACTTAGCTCCCAGTGGCCACAGTTTACCTACAAAGAGAGAATTCTGAACTGCTGCGTCATGTTCATTAGAAAATAAGGAACCATGTCTCCACGTCACATAGATGCAGACCCAGATTTGATGGTGTCACTACAAACGAAGCTAAATCTTCTGACAATTACATATATTTCATGTGCCCAACCTTAGAGGAAGTTTTTCAACAAGTCTTTAGACCAGCCGAGCTCGATGTTTGTGGAGTGTTTACCCTCTCCCTTACTTTTGGAAACTGTTCTTCCAACTCCAGTGTTGTGAACTCCTGAGCATTTTCCCTTCCACATATGTATTCACAGATTTTCTAACTCCTTTCCTCTAATTGTGTCTTACTTGGAGCGATGGTTATGTCTAGGCATTGTTCTGGATGAGAGTGGGAAGATTTATGTGTAGCACATGTTTGCATGCACATTAGATTCATTTTCATATTTTCCATTTGAAATACTGAATCCCTGACACTAACCCATACCCTACTAGACTCTGAGTACTAATCCTAATATCCTGGAGAAAAGAAACATAACTGAATATAAATACAGGCCTTTCATAGGAAGCATGGTGTATACTTGGATTTGCCTTCTGCTTTATCAAGTGTATGTGCTATAAATCTAGTCAACTTTTCATTGTAATATTTCTCCATTAGTTTTTAAAGTTACCACATATGTAAATTCCTGTCTTCCTTACTCTGTAGCCTATTCAGCACATGTATTTTTTTATGCATGTATAGTATCCTACATGGTATCACATGTACATTATTGTGAGCTCACTGACTTTGTAATATAAAAATTATGAGAAGAGATGACTCCCCCTAAATACTGATGGAACTGAAAATTCAACCTATGGGTGAGCTTCCTAGTGAAAAACATTATACATAAATCCATGTTCATTAAAATGAATATTTTTGGAAATGTGGATGAATTATATTTCATGATGAATTTTGATTGGCATATGTATTGCTACATATTAATGTGTGTGTGTGTGTGTGTGTGTGTATTCTCCAGATTTTCCAAAATATGAAATATATGTGTCTTATTATACACTCCATAAATTCATTCATGTTCCTGCATGTGTATTTATAAACAACATTTCACAAGATTATTCTCAGAAATACTAAACCAGCTGAAATACATATTGGTTTCCTAGTACTGAAAACTAACTTCATTGAATGGTGCTTACAAATACTAATATTTCAACAGTAACTGACCCAGTTTAACATCAATGCAAGTAGATTCCTATGGGACATGATGTGTATTTTGAAGTTCATTTTTATTCAACACTGGTACATTACAATTTCTTCAGTTTTTGGACATCATAGGATATATATTTTCATCCACATGTTCACAAATTTATAGGCATTTGGTTCACATTCAATTACTTCCTACTTCAGAACACATGTATTCCTCCTTGTTTCTTTATTGGTCCTTTCACTAGACTTCTTTCTAAAAACATTTTTTCGATTCCATAATTATTTTTGAAGCAAAACTCACACACTCTTCATGATAAACCGTAACCCTAATGTTACCATTAGATATATAACTGATTGGAATGAATGTGTATATATCAATATAAGATTTCCTATATATTTTCAGATGTAAATTCAATCCATTATATAAAGTTGGAACCAGTAATATACTTTATTCACAATATGGTCTATTCATGCATCATCTCTATAAT
The DNA here is from genome assembly GCF_048772815.1 of Callospermophilus lateralis. Classification (NCBI taxonomy): domain Eukaryota; kingdom Metazoa; phylum Chordata; class Mammalia; order Rodentia; family Sciuridae; genus Callospermophilus; species Callospermophilus lateralis. The sequence continues at coordinate 734,022 of NW_027512744.1, forward strand.
CATCAACACAGGGTACACCTATTTGTAGCCCCAGTAATAATGTATAAGTTTTCAGAATATTGCTCCCTGTAATGGTGTAAGAAATACTCATGTCACCTTATCTACATATACATTTACCACAGAAGTACTCTGGACACAAAAGGCAAAGGTCACACTTATGATTATGCCAGAGCCTAAATGGAAAGTGAGCATGGATTACTAAAAACATCCATGTCCATGTTGCCTAATGCTCTCAAATGTCAATCCTATTGGTGACTACATATTTGTTTCTTCCTAAGATTATATATTCAACCTCACGCCTGTTGACAATATCCAATCCTATCACTCACCTTATACTTTGCCTGATTTCCTAAGGTCCCTATTGATATCTGCTTTCCTACATATTTTCCTCAGTTCATCATTGTGACTGTCCCTTCACATGTGCTGACATTTACATTCTCAAACCAAAACCCTATTGCAAAAGAACTTTTGGTCCATCTCCTAGACTCACTATTCTTCCTAAACATACTGAGTATCTTTCTAATCGTACGGACTACCCCTTTTTGACTCGATGTTCTCTTCTACATTCAATCACCCGAGGTACACGGTCCTATGCCATTGTATATCGATTTATCTGAGACCTTGGTGGAGAACATAATTCAAGCTAAGTATACCAATCAAGGGTACAATGCATTTCTGGGCTTCAAATCTTTCCTAGGTCTCTGATCTCATGCATATATTTCACGTCTATATTCTTATAAATATCACAGGTTCCCAATACCATTATTCATAAAGCAGAATGATTCCTAACCCAAATCGAACATGCTATTAACCCTAACCATACACTGTTCCCTCAATCTCACTTTATAGAAGAGCAGGGACACAGTTGGTCTTTCAATACAGGAAGGTAGGGGATCCTCCACCAGCTGAGAACTTCAAAAGTTCATGCAGAAATAATCTTTTGAGAAGATGTAGGCAGCAATGAAGGACCTTAGAGAGCAAAAGTCATCTTCCATGGCAAACAACCCCGTCAGGACGAAAGGATGTATCTGAATTATCCTCTCCCCTCTTAATGTAGAGAAGATGGACAAAACAAGGCCTGTGTGGAGAGCTGTTCCTGGGTGCCTATGGTTGATATACCATTCTAAATTGTTAAAATGTCACAGAAGTAGGTGCAGCCTCCATCTCATCAGAATCTGGAAGCAACTGTTAGGACAAAGTGGTTGCCAATGTACTGACCTCATTCAGTTCCTGAGGGAAGTGACCTCACCTCACTTCCTTTGTTATGGAACTCTCTGAACTTAGGATCCAAAAAGCCAGGCACCCAGAGCCAGTCCCAGTCCAAGTCCCAGTGGTCAAACTTGTTTGGATTTACCAAGGACAGAGTCAGTCTTTCTTGTTACCTACTGATGTGAGGATGGCCAAATCCCAGGAAGGTCTGAAGAGGGGCCTTTCCTGAGAAATCAGGTAGTGGCTCACTGCTGGCTCCTGACAGCATCACAGAGTTGGCCTTGGAGACTAGATCTGAGACAGGACAGCCCCTTATGGGGCAATATATTATGGCTCACCAGTCAGAGGACACTCTGGATAGTCACAGACCTACTTGGGGGTCTGTGTGGTTGTGGGTGTGCGTGTGGGTCTGTGGTTTTGTCTCATGTTCTGAGAATAGGTAGGAAAGTTTGATTGTTTGGTTTGCTGTGAATTGTTTCTAGTAAGTCATTTCACAAGGCGAGTGCTTCAATGTCTGTGTATCCCACTGAGTCCGTGGTTGTAGACATTAGAAAAGAGAATGCATCGATAGATGTGTCCTGTCTAGTAGAAAGCTTCCCAACATTCAACCTGCCCAATTTATGAATGGTCTGCGGCTTGCCTTGTGGATGGGCAACACATACTACCATCCTAAGTTCTGGTATTCTTCCTGAAATCTAGCTAATCTCAAGAATAAGATCATGGTTTTGTGTCCAAGATATGTACCACCTTCAAACTCTGTGACATGGCCATGTACTGGATAGCTGAAGGGAATGGGAACATCTCAGAAAACTCAATTATCAGTGTGACCAGGAAAGTCTCAGTGGAGAAACCCTGCTTTGGGCCTTTTGTTTACCTATTCTTCTGTTGCCGTGATGTCGCGACCCCTTGCCCGCAAGGAAGACGCAACTCAGGAATCTTCTTTCAGCAGTTTATTCAGGCCCTTGATATTTCTTCTAATTCCTTGTCCGATGCCCCTCCCAGCCTTAATAAAGCATCCCAAGCCCCAATGCGAAGCTGCCAAGTGGAACTTTCTCATAGGGTGCTGAAAAACCATGCAACAACTCTCCCAAACAAGGAGTTGTTTGTCACAGACCACAGTGGAGCCAGCACCATCCTGCAATGGCGACCATAATCTGCAGAAGCGGCTCACCACAGTTCCCCCCTTCTGTTTTCTGAAAACAATGCAGGAGAGAGTAGAGGTCCTATCCCACTGTGCAGAAGTGGCTGCATAGTATGGCTCAGACCTAAGGAGGGCCCTTCCTCAGATCCGAAGCCATATCAGCAGATGCCTTTTTTCGTGGGGCGGGGCGTGGACATCAAACCCGCATGCAATAGGACATGCTCTCCTTGAGGTCCACTTCAAGGATCACTCAAGTGCAGTGCCTTGCCTTGCATCCTGTATCGTGACGAAGGTGGACGAAGGGGGACAGCTGAGGCTGAACTGTGGCTGTACACAACGACAAATGAGTTGACAACACCCTGAAAAAAGGCACGGACTTTAAGGCGATAGAGAAGAATTAGTGTGGAAACCCACCTGCGTGCAATGGCACCAAGACCGGCAGAGTGCAAGGGCTTTCCAACACTAAGAGAATAACGAGGAAAGACTTGCCGATCCCAGTGCAATGTTATAATAACTTGGGGTGCAACGACCATGTCAAAGATTTACTGTTTAAGATGCGCAAGCCAGACTTGAGGTGAATTGCCATTTTCTAAAGCTGCAAGAGCTTGGATGATCATAGCCTTATCGTGAGCATTGCGGGCCTTGAGGCAACAGAGAAACCACAAACAGAGAAACATACCGAAGCAACACATTGCACCAAAAATGCCTACCCCCACCCACTCTTTAAAAAAGGAAAAAGCAGAAGATATCCAATCGGTGAATTGACCCAAAGTCACGGGATCAACACTGGTGTTATTCAAGACAGCAATCTGGGTTAGTTGAGACTGGATCATGTCTTCCGCTTCCATGGACCAATTTCTGGCCAAATATTCGCCAATGATGCGGGAAGCATTCCTGGAATCATTAAATCTGACAGAGGTTATGCATAAATGTGCACATTGGTCAACACAACCCAAAAGCACCAAGTCAGCCAATTCTTCTACCTGAGCTTGGAGTAAATCTATTCTTTGATTGGCAGCTAAAATCCCTTACAAAATATGTTGATTAATTGTATTTTGGGATTCAAGTATACTGGAAGTTTGTTGGACAACTTGATTAATGGTGGCAGCAGTTTGTACTTGATTGGCCATAGCCACTCCGGCTGTAACCGCTGCAGCAGCAGATACCGCCACGGCTGTCACTATAGCTGCTGTGATTCCAAAATCTCTGCGGACTCTAAGTAGCTCAACAATATGGAATTTATCAGGATCCGCAGTGACCGGGATTGGGACAAAAGTTGGAATTTTCATAACCACTGCTACAGTCCAGGAACCATTCCAACACTCAGATAAGATACAGGTAGTATGAGAACAATCCAGCATCCCCGAAGAGGTGGCCTTAGCCAAAAGGAATAAGAAGGGGGATTGGACACAGACCATTGCAGGAGGCAATGTGGCATTATACAACAGAGAGTCGACTGAAACAGATGTAAATCTATTACCTCGTTCACTTTCCCTAACAGTACCAGAAACATTAGCCAGCCAACTTTTGGCTCCTACCAACTGAGCCAGTGCAGAAATATCGGCTGAAGCCCCCTTTTCATTGGAAATCTGCCATTGAAACCAGGACCAACCTACTCCTGTAGAGGAGCTGGCACTATTGTTAAAGTTATAAACATACCTCTTAAGAGAGGGGGAAAGGGAGAAACCTTTAGCAACTTGATGCTTCTCCCAAGAATGATCCTGACAAGGCGTAAATGTTGGTGGCAAACCAAGATTAGGGGAACAGTAAGGAGAGGCCTTGAAATGAGTGGCATCATAAATACTACTAGAAGAAGGAGGCACTGGGATTAGTACCTCGGAGATAATAGCCAAGGTAGTTATGTTAAGAGCAGAGCTGCTGTTTGCTGGGGTCCCTGAGCCTGATTGCTTCCCCGAAACTACCTTGCTCAATACAGCACTGATAATGCTCCCTGAGACCTGATTGGACCGCAATGGGTCCTCCCAGTTAGTCAAATTTTTGGTCTTAAGGCTAATGCAATTAGCGTTTCTAAGGCTGAAACAAAAAACTCCTGTGAGATTAACATGAGATTGATTAAAAATGCTCTCCATGTCCCCTCTAGGAGAGGCACAGGGAGCAGACATCTCACATGAGGTAGAAAAAAGAGTGGGGAGGACACTAGAATTACCATGAACCGGCATCGGCATTGGCCATGCCCGTGCCACTGCCCACCACCGAATTGGTGTCGCCTGTGCCATCGGCACCAGCACCAGAGCCAGAGCACTTAGCAGAATGAAGATCCTCATCACAGGATTGTTGTGGTATCTCTTGTTGCTGGTCAGTTGATGTCGAGACTCTTCTTGTGAAGCGTTCAGGGACCCACAACGGTTCCGTACGATCCTGGGGAAAAACATATACAGATCCTCGTGCCCATGTCAGCACGGGGTCAGGGCCGTTCCATTGGCCCGTAAGAACATCCCTCCACTTAACATAGCCAATCACAGAGGGCTGAGGGGACACATGTCTATCGGCTGCAGAGCGACCATGAATATCCAAATTCAAAAAATTAATGGTAAAGAGAGCTAAGGACAGGCGTTCTTTAGGAGTGTGTTCAGCTCCTATTCCCCCCTTTTGTTTTTGTAAAGTTTCCTTTAAGGTGCGATGAGCACGCTCAACAATGCCTTGTCCTTGAGGATTGTAAGGCAAACAATGAGTAAGTTGCACTCCCATAGTAGAACAAAAAGCTGTAAAATGTCTGCCAGTATAAGCAGGTCCATTATCAGTCTTAAGGGATGCAGGTGCACCCCATGCTGCCCATGCCTCTAAACAGTGAGTAATGAAATTACGTGCCTTTTCTCCCGATAAAGCAGAAGCATGGATAATTCCAGAGCACGTATCAACGGAAACATGCACATACTTAAGGTTACCAAAGTCAGGTATATGTGTCACATCCATTTGCCAAACAACCAATGGCTTCAATCCCCGTGGATTTACTCCATAATAAGGGGAATGAAGAAATATGACACAATGGGGACATTGCAATACTATCTGCCGAGCATCCGCTCTTGAAATGAAAAAATGCCTGCGCAGCGTTAATGCATTAACATGGAAGTTTTGGTGAAACAACTTAGCCCCCTGTAAGGAGGAAGCCAAGCATATCAATTGACCTCTAGTGGCTAAGTCCGCACAGGCATTACGCTGGGATAACGGACCAGGAAGAGGTGTGTGAGCCCGGATGTGCATTGGATAAAAAGAAGCAGTGCGGTTAGAGATAAGCTGTTGAAGCTGAGTAAAGTAAGCAGACACATTGTGGGCATCACTAATAGCTCCCACGGCCTCCAGGACTTTTAGTGCTTGTACCACATAGCTGGAGTCCGAAGTAAGATTAAAAGGAAAAGAACACTGTTTAAAAACTTCAATAACAATTTGTAGTTCAACCCATTGTGGATTTCCAGGAGCAAATTGATGCTGGATAGGGGGAGAGTCATTAATTACATAGGCTCCCATTCCAGACTTGGAACCATCAGTAAAAATGTTAACAGCTCCCGGAAATGGACTGGATGAAGTTACCTTAGGGAAAATGATGGGATGTTCTTTAACAAAATGGAGTAATGGATGAGAAGGGTAGTGATAATCAATACCCCCTTGAAACGAGCAACACAGAATAGCCCAGTTGGCTAGAGTAGCACATAAAACATTAAGTTGAGCTTTAGTGTAGGGTATGATAAGAGAAGAAGGTGATTGGCCGAAAAATTGAATGCTTTGTTGAATCCCTTTAAGTGCCAATGCTGCAACAGCATCAGGATAATATTCTACGGATTTTCCTGGGGATATATGTGGGTGGATCCATAGTAAAGGCCCATCTTGCCACAGTACTCAAGTAGGCTGCCGCATAGTGGCAAGCACACATAACTGGAAAGGTTTATCACTCTGGAGCCTGCATAGAGTGGCATGCTGTAAAGCTTGTTCTACTTTTATAAAAGCCGCTCTAGCCTCTGTAGTGAGGCTACGAGGGGAAGCAAGATCTGGATCACCGTTAAGAGTAGCATACAAAGGCTGGAGCACAATATTAGGAATATGTAAATATCCTCTTATCCAATTAATATCTCCCAGCAATTTTTGAAAATCATTTAGAGTTTGGAGATCTTGAGTCCTGAGGTAATTTTTTGCGGTTTTAATTTGTCATACCCAATTGTCGCTCCCAAATACCTGATAGAATCCCCCGTTTGAACCTTTTCAGGTGCGTTGTGCAGTCCATGTTGAGCCAACAGCATCACGAGTTCTTTATAAGCCTCATTAACTGTCTGTTCTAATTTTGCAGCCAATAACACATCATCCATATAATGAATGATCTTGGTGGAGGAATACTTATGTCTGAGAGGTGTGAGTGCCTTCCCCACATACATCTGGCACATCGTGGGACTATTAGCCATCCCCTGCGGCAACACCATCCACTCAAACCTTTGATCTGGTTCTTCGTGATTACACGAGGGGAGGGTGAAAGCAAAACGTTGTGAATCGTTAGGAGGCAAAGGAATGGAAAAGAAACAGTCTTTAATGTCAATAACAATTATATGCCAGCCTTGAGGAACAGAGGAGAGCAGAAGCAGCCCTCTTTGAATGGGCCCCATAAGTTGCATCTGAGCATTAACTGCTCGTAGATCATGCAGTAGGCGCCACTTCCCTGATTTTTTCTTAATGACAAATATGGGATTATTCCATGGAGAATTAGAAGGTTGGATGTGACCAAAATCAAGTTGTTCTTTGACTAGATCATGGGCTGCTGCCAGTTTAGCCGAGGGAAGAGGCCACTGAGGCACCCAAACAGGCTCCTCGGTGAGCCATGTTATGGGTATTGGAGCCCCAGTGGCCCCTAGGAAAAACCCAGAGCAAACCTGTTAAGCTTTTGATGACCTTGCACAGGATGCTTATGCCCCTGTAGGTGCCTTCCTAGTCCTAGACCTGGCCTATACCCCATATTTTGCATGATATGTTGAGACACTGGGGAATAGTCATTACTAAGAGTGAACCCCATGTCTTTCATCAGATCATGGCCCCATAAAGAAATAAGTAAATCAAGAACATAAGGCTGAAAGGTACCATCGTGTCCTTCCGAGTCCTTCCAAGATAGATGTCTACAGCTGATTTGAGGGGCTTGGGCATATCCAAGTCCTCTTAGTGATTGATCAGAAGCCTGCACTGGCCATCCCCTAGACCAGTCCTTAAGGGCTATGATAGTACGATCTACTCCTGTGTCCAGCAATCCCACAAAAGATTTACCTTCTATGCTTAATTCCAAGGTGCGGGGACTGCTCATATCCAGTGACAAATAGGCACAATTTCCTCCGGTGGTACCAATCTGATTTCCTGTCCGTGACCTTGAGTCAGCAGGGAAGTGATTATGCAAACTAGGCAAAATTAGCAATTGAGCAATCCGATCCCCTGGGGAGATAGACACAATGCCCCTTGGAGCTTCCACGATAACCTTTACTGACCCTACAGTATCAGGGTTTATAACTCCGGGGAAAACATGAAGACCTTGTAGGATACAGGATGCACGTCCAATTAGCAAACCTACAGTGCCAGGTGGTAAAGGCCCTTTGAACTCAGTTTCCACCAATTGGACTCCCATCATAGGTGTTAATACAAGTCTGGAGGTGGAACAGAGGTCCAATCCCGCGGCACCTGTAGTGGCTCTCCGCGTCTCATGGGATGGCGCAGAGAAGGCCATGTCTCGGGTTCGGGTGTGACATTCTCCATTGCCCCATATATTTGTGGGCCCTGGGGTCGGGGGCCCCTTCGGCCGTTTTTTGGCCCAGCTGAAATAGGCTGTCCATGGATGTCCCTCACTGATCTACACTCTTTTGCCCAATGCTTCCCCTTTTTGCATTTTGGATACAGCCCCGGTTGACGAGGGCCATTAGAAGGGCCACCGCAAGGAGGTCCAGTAAAATTGTCTTTTTTGCGACAGTCACGTTTCAAATGGCCGAACTGACCACAATGGAAGCATGTTCCAGCACCAGGACCGCCCCCTTTTGCAATCTGAAGGACAGCAGCTGTAAGACCTGCATTAGTTAAAGGTCCTCCAAGCTCTCTACACACTTTTATCCAAGCTTCTATGCCCTTGTTTTTATAAGGAGCGATTGCTGCTTTACACTCCTTGGTGCATTGCTCAAAGACCAATTGCTTGATAAGGGGCATGGCTCTATCAGGGTCCCCAAAAATCTTTCCAGCGGCATCCACCATCCTTGCTACAAAATCTGAAAAGGGTTCTGTAGGGCCCTGCAGAATCTTAGTCAAGTTACCAGACACCTCTCCTCTATTTGGAAGTGACTTCCATGCCCGAATGCAAATGTTGTTAATTTGATCATATGCCTCAGGAGGGAATCCTGTCTGTTGATTAGCAAATCTGCCTTGTCCCAAAAGCATATCCTTGTCCCAATGGGGGTGTCCCGCCGCATGGTTTTGGGCGGCCTGCTCTACCGCGCCCTCTAGCACAAAGGCTCTCCAGTCTAAATATTTACCTAGAGAGACACAAGCCCGAACAAGGCTAGCCCAATCAGAGGGAGTCATACAGTATCTAGACAGACTCTCCACCTGAGTTAGAGTGAAGGAGGCATCCACCCCATAAGTGCGCACAAACTCCGCCAGGGTCTTCACAATTTTGAAATCTAAGGGCTCATGGAATCTTCCCCTATTGTCATCCTGGAAAACTGGATAAGCAAGACCCATCTCAGCGTTAACAGCCCTCCATGTTTGGGCATGGAAAGCTCTTCTCGAAACACCCCCACCGTACGGCGGCGGATCCGGAGGATCATTTTCCTTGAGCTCCTGTTTATTTTTGTTCCCTTCTCCTATAGTTAGACTCCCTAGCTGACGAGATAGTCTCCCGAGCTCTTCCTCCTCATCCTCCTCCTCCTCTGACCCACTTTTGCATGGGAGTGTGCGCAGCGTACTGAGATCTGGATACAATCATTTCCTCCCCTGTTTCTCGCTCCGCACACTCCCATCCTCCTGAAATACCTCACTTCGTGCTGTAGACAATCGCCTCCTCCCCTGTGTCTCGCTCCGCACACTCCCATCCTCCTGAATTACCTCACTTCGTGCCGTCTCTGATCTTTCCTCATGTAATTGCTCTAAAACTTCCTGTCCTTTAGTAAGTGCTTCCTGACATCTGCCATCTGCGAGGCAACTACGGATCATCTTCCAAAGGGGTATCACCCCACCCTCTAATATGCCCTGCTCAGAAACAAAGTCAAGATCTGTGCCTAATTTATCCCAGCTAGGTATAGTAAGGCTGTCCGAAAACGCAAACCACAGTGCAGCAATATCTGTCTTCTGTAAAAATCTCTGTAAAGTACTACGTTTCACTTCTAGCCCCTTGGAACGTAGCAGGCCATCTAGGGCCAGGAGAAGTGGACTTGAAGATGCGGCACCCATGACACAACAAAAGACGCACAAAAAACAAAAGTGAAAGTAAAAGCGAAAGTACACAGTGCAGCTGCAATAAAATGTACCGCTCTCTCTGGCTTTACAGAGGAGCTACCCCGCTTTGATCGCGGGTCCCGCTTACCTGGGACTAACCCCTGCTTTGATCGCGGGTCCCACTTACCTGGGACTAACTGGTGCACCAACCCTGACTACTGAAAGTTCTGGTTCCCGGGTCTCGGCACCACTTGTCGCGACCCCTTGCCCGCAAGGAAGACGCAAGTCAGGAATCTTCTTTCAGCAGTTTATTCAGGCCCTTGATATTTCTTCTAATTCCTTGTCGGATGCCCCTCCCAGCCTTAATAAAGCATCCCAAGCCCCAATGCGAAGCTTCCACGTGGAACTTTCTCATAGGGTGCTGAAAAACCATGCACCAACTCTCCCAAACAAGGAGTCGTTTGTCACAGACCACAGTGGAGCCAGCGCCATCCTGCAATGGTGACCATAATCTGCAGATGCGGCTCACCACACCGTGAATGTCAGGAAGGTCTTCTCCTCAGGCCACCACTTTGTAAAGCCTGAAGAAAACAGTTTTCAAGTGGAAATGAATAGGCATCACCTGTGCCTCTTTGCTTAATTGCTTTGGAAAGAGATGTGTCTTAATCAGCCTCTTGCCCCTGTGTGAGGCTGTGGCTTAGATTCTCACCACCTGATGAATCTATAGAAAAATCCCATGTGTGCATCCAAAACCAAAAGAGCCAAAAGAGCAGTCATTGTGGATGAAGTCTCTCTCCTACCTCTGTATGGTTCCTGACCTTCATCATTGAGATTATGGATGCTTTGGGACAAAGCTGTTCTTCAAAGCCCTGCAGAGGCTAGCCCATAGGTGCTTTGGTTTTCTCAATACTCCAATTAACATAAAGAATCTTTACCCCAGAGTCAGTAGGCTTCAAAATGTAGAATCAGAGCAGTATTAACGCAGGCCTCTTTGATCACTCCTGGTTCACAGGAAGGGTGCCCTGGCCACACTGACTTCAGGAAAACGGGGGCAAGGGAGCTTAATTTGGACACTGTCTTTAGCTCCACCCCTCATGGAAACCTACAGCCAGAAGGTATGATTAGTGTCTATATGGAAGAAGATGAGGGCCATGTGGGAGTGTTTTGGTTTTAATTGTGGTCCTTTGTGTGGCCGTTGGAAGAGATGACTGGGTCCACCTGTGCTTGAACACTGGTGTGATTCCTTTTAGAGACTGAGTTGTGGAACTTAACTCAAAGAAATATTGCCATGAATTGTGTTGGGATTTTAGGAGGGCACACATGAGAGTCGCCCTTGGAAACTGAGATCTAAGCCCTGGGTGGCTTTGCACACAGCAATGGGAATCTCAGGAAGGATATCTCATGGTTTTATTGTGAAAGACTTGGCAGCCATAGTTGCAAGTCAAAACACACATGGAGTTCATATTGTAGACCTCAATGGGCCTGGCTTCATGTGACCTTTTGGCCTGTCTTTGGGAAACCTTGCCTGTTAGAGTACTCCAGAGCTTTCATTGCAATGAGCTTCCTCTCCATTTAATGGTTCCTGAATGAATTGAAACCCAGAGTGCCTCCAACTTCATCCTTGAAAAATACCTAGATGAGTACCATGAAATTTTTTGAAATTCCCATAAACAGTTGGCACTGGAGAACCTTTGGATGTCCTATTGATGATCATGAGTGTACCAGACAGTGCCTTGATTGACTGGTCTTTATGAAAATGGTGTAGAACAGAGATGCCAGTAATTTGGATCCTGCTGAGTAGTGGGCCTAGAGCAGTGGTGTGCAGGTGTGTGTTAAAACAGCTTTGGTGGGATCATGTGGATCGGTAATTGGCTTCCAAATGGTTTGTGACTGACATGGTACAGCCCCCAGACCCTTGTATGTAAAGGCATCTTGTTATATCTAGAGGTTTCAGGGCAATGCTCAGAATCAGATTCCTATGGTCAAGATGGCAAGCTATGTGGAATAGAAGCCTGGTTGTTGCATTCTCCTCCAGACCCTTATGCACCACACGTGACAGAACTCCCTCCAGCACTGTGACCCAGTTGAACTCCTTGTATTTCATGAAGCATATACTAAACTCCCAGTGCAGCTGCAAGAAACACCACAAAAAGTGGAGGATGACCAATTGGCTTCACAGTCTACACTGGGAGACACTTAGCGCTCAGTGGCAACAGTTTACCTACAAATAGAGAATTAAGCACTGCTGCCCCATGTTCATTGGAAAATAAGAAACCATGTCCTTCAGGTCACATAGATGCAGACCCAGCATTGATGGTCTCACTACAGAGATAGCTAAAGCTTCTGACAACAACATATATTTCAAGTGCCCAACCTCAGAGGCAGTTACTCAAGAAGTCTTTAGGCCAGCAGAGCTCCAAGTTTGTGGAGTTTTTACCCTGTCTCTTACTTTTGGAAACTCCTCTCCCACCTCCAAGTTTGTGAACTATTGAGCATTTTCTATTCCAGATATGTATTCACAGATTTTGTAACTCTTCTCCTCTAATTATGTCTTACATGGGGTGAAGGTAATGTCAAGGCATTGTTCTGAATGAGAGTGGGAAGACTTTTGTGTAGCACATATTTGCATACACATTGGATTCATTTTCCAATTTTCCTTTCGAAATACTGAATCCCTGTCTTTCATAGGTAGAAGGAATTCTCCTTCATAGAATATCCTGACACTTACAAGAAACAGCCCCCTGGCAGACATCCTGCCTGGGAGACATCCTGTAGCCATCAGTATCTCGAAGACTTCCTGCGGCCATCTGTCTTCCTGAAACATCCTGAGGTTATCTCACCTTGTGAAGACATCCAGGAACTACTGATAAGAGAGCTTTCCCATCTCCAGCATATAAATCCCCTGTGTGAACAATAAAAGTTTGCAGCTTGATCAGAACTACAGTCATGCTGTTATCTCTAGTGTCTTTTTTCCCTTCATTCCTCCCCATCTATGTTCGCTGCCCACGTTGATGTGTCCTGCCGGCCAGAACATCTGGCGCCCACCGACTGGGTCTCAAGCCTTTGACTGAGGGGGAACCCCGTCCTCCTTGAAGACTTGGTCAAGCGGAGCTCGCGATTGCCTCAGCAGACACCACCGAGAGACATATCCAGTAGGAGTGTGGGGATGATGCACAGTGAGTGACCCACCATGGGACAAGCAGTTTCGTCACATGATTTGTTTTTGTCAGCCCTGAAGGAGTCCTTCAAGACATGGGGGGCACGTGTTAAGAAAAAGGACTTAAAATTTTTCTCTTCATACATAGGGGAATTGTGTCCATGGTTTTCCCTTGAAGGAACCATTGATGGTAAACCATGACTTAGAGTAGGAGGCTGTTTAAAAGATTATTATGAATACTTTGGCACAGAAAAGGTGCCTGTTCCCACCTTTTCTTACTGGAACTTAATTAATGAAATTCTTAAAAGTTCACCCTTTGACAATGGTACCTTAAAATTTGTCAGGATTGGGGAAGAGACTATGCAAATGACCTCTCGTCCCCCCTCTGCTTGCCCATCAGTTAGTTCAGATATAGACCCTTCTCAGTCTCCCCAGGACCCTGGGAACCTTCCTGGTCCACCTCAAAATACCACCCTAATGAATAAGGCTCCAATGGTTACCAACTACCTTTATCCAGTTTTAAATCCCAGAGACACATTGACCCCTGGGGAGGAGGCTACCTTGGAGAAGAAAGAAGCTCACTACCATTCAGAAGACCGACCACCTCTCAGGTCCCTTCCAGAGCCTATAGAACTTACCCATCCACCTCCCTCCTATATCCCTCATGCCTTTTGTGCTCTGGCCCTTCAGGGGCCAACATCGCCCCCCAGGTATTTTTTCTCCACTTCCCTCGCCTAACCTGGCTCCCTTGCGACAGTCTCTCCAGCATAGACGGGAACAGATCCAACTTTTAAAAGAATTAACATCCATTGACTCTGAGCTCTGCTCATTAGCCTTAGACATGGAGTCAAGGCAAGCTGCCCATCGGCGGTCTAATAAAAAGGCTAACCTGCTCCATCAGCCTGTTCTCACATTCCCAGTAACCCGCAGTCAGATAGATATGCCTGCCCAGTCTGAGGTCAAAGACTTACATGATGATCAAGAGGAGAAAGCGGGGGAAATGGATCAAGGAGATCAGGACTCAGAGGATGAGGAGTTAACCCCCAGGCAGGAAGGAACCCAGAGTGTGTACAAAAAATTAAGCCTGCATTTTCTTGAAAAACTTAAAAAGGCTTGTGCTCACTCTGGCCTCACTGCGCCCTACAGAGTGGCTTTATTAGAAATCCACAGTGCACAATGGCTTACTACCAATGATTGGAAATTTCAAACCCGAGATACCTCAGTGCTGGAGACTTTCTGTTATGGAACGCAATTTCAAAGAGCACTGTTGGGAAACTGCTCAAAAAAATTTAACAAAGGCCTCCTCTAAATCCTGGACTTCTGTTAAGTTAGTGGTCAATGCGCCTTTTGACACTAAAAATAAACAGGCATGTTTCCCTGCTGGACTTTTGGCGCAGATTCAGACGGCTGGCTTACATGCTTGGAGACGCGTCCCTCAAAAGGCCTCAGCTACCACTTCCTTGGCAAAAATACGACAAGGGCCTCAAGAGCCTTATAGCAACTTTGTTTCCCGGCTTAACCTAGCCGCAGAATGCTTGCTTGGACCAAGCGAAAGCGAAAGCACCTTTGTAAAACATCTTGCCTTTGAAAACGCCAAGCCAGCATGTCAGGGTGTTCTTCGACCACATAAGGATAAAAGGAAACTTTCTGACTTTATTAGACTCTGTGCAGGGGTGGGTGCAGCCCATGCCATGGGTCTCGCCTTTGGTGCCACCTTTACCAAGGCCTTTCACAATCCTGGCTCACCTACTTGCTTTACTTGAAAACAACCTGGCCATTTTACACACTAGTGTCTGACAGGCAAACAAAGCCTAGGAATAGTGTCTCCTCAAACTGGGGCTAAACCGCCCCCAGCTACTCTTTGCCCTAGATGTGGCAAAGGTCATCACTGGGCCAGTGAGTGGAGATCTAAAACAAATGCCCTCGGACAGCCTATTTCTTCCTGCTTCTTGGAAAATCACTGCAGGGCCAACCCCTGGCCCCGACTTTCCCAAGACAAACCCAGGGGCAATAAGGTTTGTTCCCTCCCAAACTACCAACCTACTTCAAAATCCTTCTCCACAATTGCTCGTTCCTACGAGCCACACCAGGCGGCGCAGGATTGGACCTCTGTGCCACCACTGAGAAAATATTAGACACATTGCAAGGGACCCAGTTAATACCCACTAGAATTAGGGGTCCCCCTCCATCTCATACGTCTGCCCTTATTCTTGGAAGAGCCTCTACTACCTTATAAGGTGTTCAGGTCTTCCCTGGCATTATTGATAATGATTTCACTGGAGAAATAAAAATACTGGCCACAGCTATTAATGGAGTTGTGGCCATCCCCGAAGGAACAAGACTTGCACAATTAATACTCCTTTCCTTGGATTCAGGAGGCACTTCCACCACCCAAACCTACCGCTGGGGACTGCCTCCTTGGGATCCTCTGATGTGTATTGGGTTCAGCCAATTTCTCACAATACACCCCCTTACCTTACTTATTGAAGGAAAGGAATTCCAAGGAATTCTAGATATTGGAGCTGATGCCACAATTATGTCTAAAAAATACTGGCCATCTGGTTGGCCCCTCACCCCACCCTTGAGTGACCTTAAAGAGATAGGACAATCAAAAAATCCTCCAGTCAGCTCTAGGTCTATTAGCTGGACTGATAAAGAGGGTAATAAGTCAACTGTCACTTTTTTCGATGTTCCTGACCTAACCTATTAACCAATGGGGCCGAGATATTTTGAGTCAAATGGAAGTTATTCTTCCCAGTCCCAATTCCATGGTGACTCATCAAATGCTTAGTATGAATTTTGTCCCTGGTACAGGCCTGGGGAGACTGAGATGAAAACTGGTTGAGCCTCTACAGCCCATACAAAACACAAATACATATGGCCTTGGGTATTCGGATTTTTAGTGTTGGTCCCTGACCCTCCTGTACCTCATGCAGATAAAATTATTTGGAAGACTCAAACTCCTGTGTGGGTGGATCAGTGGCCCCTTACCTAAGAAAAAATTGGAGGCTGCCTCCATGTTAGTGCAGGAACAGCTGGCAGCCGGCCATGTAGAGCCCTCAACCTCACCATCGAATACTCCAATTTTTGTTATCAATAAAAAATCAGGCAAGTGGCCCCTTTTACAAGATTTGTGTGCCATTAATAAAGTTATGCTCCCGATGGGAGCACTACAGTCAGGTATTCTCACACCAGTGGCAATTCCCAAAAACAATTGTAAAATGGTTATTGACTTAAAAGATTGCTGTATTACCATTCCTTTAGATCCTGAGGATAGACCCTATTTTGCCTTTAGTCTCCCTCGCATTAATTTTCAGGGCCCTATGCAGAGATTTCAATGAAAGGTTCTTCCCCACGGTATGGCCAACAGCCCTAGTCTTTGCCAAAATTACGTTGCTCAAGCAGTAGACCCTGTGAGAGAGCGATGGCCACAAATTTATATTTTACATTAAAAGGATGATTTGTTAATTGCTGCACCTAACACCCATGACCTTAATAATTGTTACTTGGACCTTTACAAAACCCTCACTACCTTAGGACTACAGATAGCTCCTGATAAGTTTCAAACACAGGACTCTGATACCTATTTGGGCCTTAAACTTCAAGATAATCAGATCCAAATTCTTAAAATACAACTACGTGTGGACCATCTTCACACCCTTAATAATTTTCAAAAATTACCTGGGGATATTCAATGGATAAGAACATATTTAAAATTGCCCACTCGTGTACTTTTGCCCCTTAATGATATTTTGAGAGGTGATTCCCACCCCTCCTCCTCTCAAAAGCTTACTCCCGAGGCATGACAGGCATTAAACCAAGTCACAGAAGCCATTGCCCAACAGTTTGTTACACAAATTTCTTACAACCTTCCTCTGGTTCTGGTTATTTTACACACTCCTCATACACCCACAGGAGTATTTCGGCAGCAAAATACACATTTTAAAATTAAAGGCCGCCCTTGCTTTGGGTCCATTTACCCACCACATCGTCCAAGGTTATTACTGTTTATCTTGCTCAGGTAGCTTCTACTATTATTAAAGGTCATTTGCTTTCTCGACAACATTTTGGCAAAGACCCTGATAATATTTTAATTACATATACTAAGGACCAAACCCAATGTTTACTACAGACAGTGGATGAATCAGGTATTGCCCTATCAGGCTTTTGGGAACAATTGATAACCACCTCCCCAATGACCCCCTTTTACATTTTGTCCAGTTACATCCATTTATTTTTCCCAAAATTACTCAAAAGGCTCCCATTCCTCAAGCCCTTACTGTCTTTACAGATGGTTCCAATAATGGCCATGCGGTCTTTGTTATCAATAACCAGCCTACCACCTTTGATAGTGTCTATCAGTCAGCACAGTTTTTGGATTGTTTGCCATAACACAAGTTTTTATAACATTTTTTGATAATTCTGTTAATATTTATGCAGAAAGTGCCTGCATTGCTCATTCTGTGCTCCTGCTGGAGATTTCACTCACTATTAAGGCTTCTTCCAATGTGGCCTTTCTGTTTCACCAGCTTCAGCAACTAATTCAGGCCAGACAACACCCATTTTTCTTAGGACAAATCAGGGCACACTCTGATCTTCCCGGCCCTCTAACACAAGGTAATCCCCAAGCTGATGCAGCAACTCGTTCCATCTTTCCAATTTTTGTTGGCTCCATTCAAAAGGCCACGGAGTTACACAATTTTCACCATCTAAATTCCCAGAGCCTTCGATTACTTTGTAAAATTACCAGGCAACAGGCACGAGAGATAGTAAAAACATGCCCTGGTTGCACTGTCTCCCTCCCCATTCAACAGTTGGGAGTTAACCCCAGAGGATTACTGCTCAATCAGTTTTGGCAAATGGATGTTACTCATTTTCCTGAATTTGGAAAAACCAAATATATACACGTTTCTATAGATACCTTCAGTGGCTTTATTTCTGCATGACCACATTCTGGAGAGGGTACCAAAGATGTCCTTTCTCATCTTGTTTCAGCCTTTTCCGTAATGGGCAAACCAATACATATTAAAACAGATAATTGTTCTGCATATACCAGTGCCAAGTTTAAAAAATTTTGTGCTACCTTGCAAATTTGTCATACTACTGGAATTCCATACAAACCTCAGTGCCGAGGCATTGTGGAACGTGCCCACCTTACCTTAAAGACTTGGCTAACCCTCTTTAAGGCTTCCGCCTTTATATTTACCACTCCCAGGCATCGCCTTAACCATGAATTATTTGCCCTTATTTTTCTTACTCTCGACAGTGAAGGCCATTCAGCCACAGACAGACATTGGCTTCCCTCGTCCAATTCTGTTCACCCACCTGTTATGTGGCGCAATCCCCTTACAAATAAATGGAAAGGCCCAGATCCTCTTTTCATCTGGGGACGAGGCTCAGCTTGTGTTTTGGACCAAGAGCAAGCAGCCCCAAGATGGTTACCAGAACACCTGGTTAAACAGGTTAATGAATTACCTCAACCTAGGGACGGAGGTGCTCCCCCTGAGGACAAATTTTCCTCTTTTTCAGATGCAGCCAACAATCTGTGTTTGGATTCTGCTTAAGGCACTTCTGCTGAACAGGGTTGTACACGAAGGCCTTGGCCCTCCACCTTCCAACATCATGGAGTACCTCTTTGGGCCCCCCTGCGAGTGCAAGTGAGAATCTTGAACTCAGGCTCGCACTAGTTGGACCCAGATTGCTGACTGCGTGACTAAAGTGGTTTACCTCCTGGCCGAGGTTGACCATAAACTCAGAGTAGTTCATCAGCCTAAATGTGTATGTGTTAACAAGCCAAAGATTATTCTCCCTAGTGCAAGTAAAGCTCTCCAAAATTGTTCTGCAACCTGTACGAATACACAGGCGATGTATGGCTCTTGTTATGTGTCGCTCTTAATTTGTGTTAACAAGCAAGGAGAAAAATTTTTTGAAGCCTCCCTAACTAAACCTCATGCAGAAGGGGGGACCACTATTCATTATACCCCCTTTCTCTTTGACCGGGGAGGAGATGGCAAATACACCAAGCTACAGTCACCTGGGTGGCAAGGCAGTGTTGGTAAACCCTCCTGCTGGCCCATTAAGGCCCCTACAGGGGTCTCTTATCGTGGAGGACCCACTAATGCTGTCAAGCATCCTCAGATAATCAAACTTTTGAAACCCCAAATTCCTGAGCTCACATATCATCCCTTAATGTAGCCTAAATCCCAGCTCCGAGGTTTAGATACCAATACATTAGAAATTTTGGAAACTACCTTCTCCTTGCTTAATAATTCCAACCCCACCATTGCTGGTGATTGCTGGCTCTGCATGACAACAGGGACAATCATGCCTATGGCAGTTCCTATTAATTCTATCATAGACAATGATAATACATGCCAACCCGGATTTTTTTATAATTACAGCCTATAGGCACATTTACATTATGTCTTTTAGGCACGATGCAGAATAATACCTATGATATTGATGTTGGAGTTACTTCCTTTGGAAATTGCTCAAAAGTACAAAATTATTCCTCACCCAACCCATCTCTTTGTTACCCAATGGCACAGTTTTTATGTGTGGAGAAAACTCGGCCTTCCCCAGGCTTCCAGTGAATTGGATCAGTGGCTGTGTTCTTACCTTATTCCTCCCTGATATAACTATTGTCCCATGAGACGAACGTCTACCCATTCCTAGCCTAGACATCTTAGTCATAAGACACAGGTGGGCAATACATGCCTTACCACTCATTGTGAGCCTTGGAATAACAGCTGCTGTGGGCACAGGTTCACTGGTTTAGGCACGGCTATCCACTCTTACCGTCGCCTGTCTCAACAACTTTATAAATGATGTACAAACTCTATCAGGAACCATTAAAGATTTGAAGGACCAAATGGACTCCCTAGCAGAAGTGTTCCTTCAAAACACACGAGGCTTAGATTTGCTGACAGCTAACCAGGGAAGTATTCGCTTGGCCTTAGGGGAACGATGCTGCATTTATGCCAATTAATCAGGCATAGTATGCACTAAAATTAAGCAGGTTCAAGAAGATGTAAAAGAGAGACGAAGGGAACTATTTGAAAATCCACTCTGGACTGGGCTTAGTGGATTTCTACCCTACCTTCTTCCCCTAATAGGCCCTTTGTTGGGTTTACTTTAAATAGTGTCTATAGGACCCTGCATTATAAACAGGCTGGTACAATTTATTAAAGAACAGATTAATATTTTGGCCTCTAAGCCCATACAGGTGCACTATCATCGTCTGGAGATGGAAGACCTTGCTGCTAACATTTAAAAGGATGTTCTACCCTTCTCACAGGCTTATTTCTTAAGTTTACATCCCCACAGATCTCTCTTTCTTAAATAAAACTATAAGAAATAGCTCTGACTAACAATCTTCTGCCATTGCCATAAGGGTTCGTCCTC
The DNA here is from genome assembly GCF_048772815.1 of Callospermophilus lateralis. NCBI lineage: Eukaryota > Metazoa > Chordata > Mammalia > Rodentia > Sciuridae > Callospermophilus > Callospermophilus lateralis. The sequence continues at coordinate 754,337 of NW_027512744.1, forward strand.
AAAGTGCCCCTTCACTTGGGGGAGGATGCACCCATGAAGTGAGGACCTTAGGCCATAATAATGGAGGGTGCAGGAAAGACTGTGGGAGGATGGATCCACGGATACCCAAACACAAGACCTCTGAGTGACACGCTCTGGTGCATGGCGGTTGGCATGCATCCCCCTCAAAGCCGTCTCCTCGAAAACATGCCATGGCCACCAAGAAATCTTCTAGTAAACATGCTCTCTCAGATCAGGAGATATTCTAAGGCCTCCTTGAGAAACAAAGCCTCTATCACCCCCTAAAACATTGGCCGGTAAGGTATGGTCAAATATTTTATATAAGAAAGGGGGGAAGGTGAGGGGCTAGAAGGAAGTTCTCCTCAAAGAATAGCCTGACACTTAAAAGAAACAGCCCTCTGGGAGACATCCTGCCTAGGAGACATCCGACAGCCATCTATCTCCCTGAGACATCCTGCGGCCATCTGTCTTTCTGAAATATCCTGAGGTTATCTCACCCTGTGAAGACATCCAGCAGCTGATCATAAGAGAGATTTCCTATCTGCAGCATATAAAAACCCTGTGAAAACTGTTAAAGTTTGCAGCATGATCAGAACTACTGTCTTGCTGTCATCTCTCATTTCTCTTGTCCCTTCATTCCTCCCCAACGAGGTTTGACGCAAACTTTGATGTGTCCTGCCGGCCAAGACACCTGACACTAAACCATACCCTACTAGACAATGACTACTAATCCTAATATGATGGAGAAAAATAACCCAAAGAGAATAGAAATACAAGCAGTTCAGAGGAGTTATGGTGTATAGTTGGACTTGCCTTTTGCATGATATAGGGTAAGTGTAATAAATCTAGTTAATTTTTAATTGAAATAGATCTCCATGTGTTTTTAAAGTTAACAAATATGTGAATACCTGTCTCTCTTTCTCTGTAGCCTATTAAGCACATGTATTTTTATATGCACATATAGAATCCTACCTGGTATCACACATATTTTCTTTTGAGGTGTGCTGATATGGCAGATACAAATTGTGAGAAGAGATCACTCCTCCTAAACGCTGTTGGAACTGAAAATTCAAATGATGGGTGAGCCTCCTAGTAGAACAACATTATACATAAATCCATGTTCAGTAAAATAAATATTTTTTAATCTGGTTGATATATGTTTCATGATGAATTTCAATTGGCATATATATTGCTACTTTTAATTGCCTCTCTGTGTGTTTTGTGTGTGTGTATATCTATCTATTTATCTATCTATCTATCTATCTATCTATCTATATACACACACTCTCTAAATTTTTCAAAATATGAAATATGTGTGTCTTATATACACTACCTAAATTCATTCATGTTCATGTATGTGGATTTATAATCAACTTTTCACAAGATCATTATGAGAAATATTCATCCACCTGAAATACATATTTGTTTCCTAGTACTGAAAATTAACTTCAATGAATGGTGCATACAATCCTAATATTTCTACAGTAACTGATGCAGTTTAATTCAATGCAAGTAGATTCCTATGGGACATGATGTGTATTTTGAAGTTCATTTTATTCAACACTAGTCAATTGCTACTTCTTCAGTTTATGAACATCATAAAATACATATTTCATACACAGGTTCACAAATTTGTAGGCATTTGATTCACTTCAAATCATTTCCTGCTTCACAACACATGTATTTCTCCAGGTTTCTTGACTGGCCTTTTCATGAGACTTCTTTTCAAACACATTATTTTCGAATTCCATAATCATTTTGAAACAAAACTCACACACTCTTCATGATAAACCATAACCCTAATATTACCATTAGATGAATAATTGGTTGGAATGAATGATTGTATATCAATATAAGATTTCCTGTATATTTTCAGATATCAAATCAATCCATTATTTAAAGTTGGAACCAGTTATATTATTAATTCACTGTATGGTCTATCCATGCATTATCTCTATTTTCATAGACACAGGGTACCTCTATTTGTAACCGCAATACTAATTTATTCATCTTCAAAATGTTGCTCCCAGAATTGGTGGTAGAAATACTCATGTCACCTGATCTACATATGCATTTTTTCACAGTAATATTCTGGACACAAAAAGCAGGGGTCACACTTATGATTTTACCAAGGCCTAAATGGAGAGTGAGCATGGATTACTAAAAACATCCATGTCCAGGTTGCCTAATGCTCTCAAATGTCAATCCTATTGGTGACTACATATTTGTTTCTTCCTAAGACTATATATTCAACCTCAATCCTATCCAAAATTTCTAATCCTATCACTCACTTTATACTTTGCCTGATTTACATATGTCTCTATTGATATCTTCTTATCTACGTTTTATTCCAGTTCATTATTTTGACTGACTCTTCACATATGCTGACATTTACATTCACCCTCTACCCAAAACTCTAATTCTAAAGAACTTTTGGTCCCACTTCTATACTCACTCTTCTTTCTAAACCTACCAACTATCTTCCTAATCATACCAACTATCCCTTTTTGACTGGATGTTCTCTTCGACATTCAATCATCCAAAGTACAAGGTTCTATGCCATTGTATCTCGATTTATCTGAGATGTCTGTGCAGAATATAATTCAAATCTATGTAACCAACTCAAGGGCGTAATGCCTTAATGGGCTTCAAATCTTACCTAGATTTCTGTTTTCAAACTCATTTCACCTGTATATTGTTGTAAATATCGCAGGTTCCCAATACCATTATTCATCTCGCAGAATGATACCTAACCCAAATCAAACCTGTTATTAACCCTAATCATACACTGCTCCATCAATATAACTTTATAAAAGAGCAGGGACAGAGTTGGTCTTACAATACAGGAATATAGGGGATCTTCCACCTGCTGAGAACCTCAAAGGTTCATGCAAAAATTATCCCTGGATAAGATGTAGGCAGCTATGAAGGACCTAAGAGAGCAAAATCATCTTCCATGGCAAAAACCCTGGTCAGGATGAAGGGATGTGTCTGAATCTGCCTCTCTATTCTTAATGTAGAGAAGATGGACCAAATGAGACATGTGTCGAGAGGTATTCCCGGGTGCCTATGGTTGATATGCAATTCTAACTTGTGAAAGTGTCACAGGAACTAGGGGCAGCCTCTATCTCATGGGACTCTTGGAAGCAACTGTTAGGACAAAGTGTTTGTCAATGCAGTGACCTCATTCAGTTCCTGAAGGAATTGACCTACCTAACTTTCTTGGTGATGGAACTCTCTGAACTTGGGATCCAGGAAGCAGGCAACCTGAGCCATTCCCAGTCCCACTCCCAGTGGGCTCACTTGTTTGGATTTACCAAGGACAGGGTCAGTCATTCTTGGTATCTACTGATTTGAGGATGGGCAAATGCCCGGAAAGCTCTGAAGATGGTCCTGTGCTTAAAAAGCAGGTAGTCGCTCACCACTGGCTACTGACAACCTCAGAGATTTGGCCAAAGGACCAGATCTGAGACAGGACAGGCAATTTCAGAGAAAGATAGTATGGCCCGCCGTCAGAGGACATTCCATATAGTCACAGACCTACTTGGGGGAATGAGGTGCCTTTGTGGGTGTGCGTGTGAGTTTGTGGTTTTGTCTCATGTTCTGAGAACAGGTAGAAAAAGCGGTTTGTTTGGTTTGGACTGGACTGTTTCTAGAATGTCGTTTGACAAGGTGAGTGTTTCTATGTCTGTGTATCACACTGTGTCTGTGGATGTAGACATTAAAAAAGAGAATGCATCAATGGATGTTTCCTGTCTAGTAGGCAGCTTTCCAGCATTCATCCTGCCTAATTTATGAAAGAGTGTGGCAGGCTAATTGATGTGCAACACCTGCTATCCTCCTAAGTTTCTGTTTTCTTCCTGAATTCTGGCCCCACTAAAGAATAGGCTCATGGCATTTTGTTCAAGATATGTACCACCTAAATAATCTGTCACATGGCCATGTACTGGATAGCTGAAGAGAATAGCGAGCATCTCAGAAAACTTAGATATCAGTGTGACCAGGAAAGTCTCAGTGGAGAAACCCTGCTTTGGGCCATTTGCTTACCTATTGTTCTGTTGCCCTGAATGTTAGGAAGGTCTTTGCCTCAGGCCACCCCTTTCTGAAGTCTGAATAAAATTGTTTTTAAATGGAAATGAATGAGCATCACCTGTGGCTCCTTGCTTAATTTCTTTGGAAAGAGATGTGTCTGAATCAGCCTCTTGGCCCTTTGTGAGGCTGTGGCTTAGATTCTCAGCACCTGATTGATCTAAATAAAGATCCCATGTATGCATCCAAAACCAAAATGGCAAAAAGTGCAGTCATTGTGGGTGAAGTCTCTTGCCTTCCTCTGTTAGGTTCCTGAATTCCATCAAATGAGAATAGGGATCCTTTGGGTCAAATGAGTTCTTAAAAGCCCAGCAGAAGTGCTTGGGTTTTCTCATGACTCCAAATTACATGAAGAATCTATACCTGACCGTCAGTAGGCCTCAAATTGGAGAAGCAGATCAGTATTAATGGCAGGCCAATTTGATCACTCCTGGTTCACACGAAGGGTGTCAAGGCCACCCTGACTTTAGGCAAATGAGTGGCAAGGGAGCTTATTTTCGACACTTTCCTGAGATGCACAACTCATGGAAAACACCAGCCAGAGTTTATGATGAGTGCCTATATGGACGAAGGTGAGGGATACGTGGGAGTGTTTTGGTTGTAATTGTGGTCATTTGTGTGGCAGTTAGAAGTGATGATTTGGTCCACCTGGTCTTGAACTCTGGTGTGATTCCTCTTAGAGACTGAACTCTGGAACTGAACTCAGAGAAGTATTGCCATGAATTGTGTTTGATCTTAGGAGGCCACACATAAGAGTTGCCCTTGCAAACTTTTCTAGGGCCAGAGTGGCTTTCCACAGAGCACTGGGAATATCAGCCAGGATATCACATGATTTAATTCTGAAAAACTTGGCATCTGTCCTTGAGAGGCAAAACACACATGGACCTCACCTTGTAGACCTCAAAGCCCCTGCCTTCATGTGACATTTTGGCCACTCATTGGGAAGCCTTGCCTGTGATACCTTTCCAGAGCTTTCTTTGAAATGAACTTTCTCACATTTAATGGTTCCAGAATGAATTGAAACCCACAGTGCCTCCAACTACATCCTTGAAAAATGGCTAGATAAATACCATGAAATTTTTGAAATTCCCATGAACAGGTGGCACTGGAGAACATTTGGATGTCCTGTTGCTGGTCATGAGTGTACCAGAGAGTGCCTTGATAGACTGGGTTTCATGATATGGTGTAGAACAGAGATGCCAGAAAGTTGGAGCCTGCTGACTAGTGGGCCTAGAGCAGTGGTGTGCAGGTGTGTGATAAAACATCTCTGGTGGGGCCATGGGGATCTGCCATTGGATTCCAAATGGCTTGTGACTGACATGGTGCAGCCAGCAGACCCTTATATGTAAAGGCATCTTGTTATATGCAGAGGTTTCAGGGCAATATTCAGAATCCGGTTGCTATGCTCAAGGGGGCAAGCTATGTGAGATTGAAGCCTGGTGGGTGCTTTCTTCTGCAGACTCTGTCCCACCACACATGACAGACCTCCCTACAGCACTGTGTCCTTGTTGATTCCTTGTATTTCGTGAAGCACATACCAAAAATACAGTGCAGCAGCTATAAACACCACAAACATTGGAGGAATTCCAAATGGCTTCACAGTCCACAGAGTGGAGACCACTTAGCCCCCTGTTGCCACAATTGAACTCCAAAGAGAGAATTCAGCACTCTTGCCTCATATTCATTGGAAAATCAGAAACCATGTCCTCTAGGTGACACATAGATGCAGACCCATCTTTGATGGCCTCACTAGAAAGGAAGCTAAAGCTCCGTACAACAAAATATATTTCAAGTGCCCAACCACAGAAGCAGTTTCTCAAGAAGTCTTTAGGCCAGCAGAGCTCCACGTTTGTGGAGTGTTTACACTATCCCTTACTTTTGGAAACTCCTCTACCACCTCCAAGGTTGTAAACTCATGAGAATTTTCCATTCCACTTATGTATTCACAGATTTTCTAACTCTTTTCCTCTAATTGTGTCTTACTTGGGGCGAAGGTATTGTCAAGGCATTGTTCTGGATGAAAGTGGGAAGATTTTTGTGTAGCACATATTTGCATACACTTTGGATTCATTTTCCAAATTTCCATTCGAAATACTGAATCCCTGACACTAACCTATACCCTACTAGACTCTCACTACTAATCCTAATATGATGGAGAAAAATAACCCAAACAGAATAGAAATACAAGCAGTTCAGAGGAGGCCTGGTGTATTTTTGGACCTGCTTTTTGCATTATATAGGTCAGGAGTTATAAATGTAGTCAACTTTTTGTTGAAATAGTTCTCCATGTGATTTTAAAGTTAACAAATATGTGAATTCCTGTCTCCCTTTCTCTGTAGCCTATACAGCACATGTATTTTTATAAGCACATATAGAATCCTAACTGGTATCACATGTACATTTTTGTGAGGTATCTGACTTGGAAGATACAAATTGTGAGAATAGATCACTCCTCATAAACACTGTTGGAACTGAAAATTCAACTTATGGGTGAGCTTCCAGGTTGAACAACATTATATATAAATCTATGTTCAGTAAAATGAATATTTTTGGATCTGTGGAGCATATATATTTCACAATGAATTTTGATTGTCATATATATTTCTACTATTTAATTTCTCTATGTGGGTTTTGTGTGTGTGTGTGTGTGTGTATATATATATATATATATATATATATATATATATATATATATTCTCCAAAATTTTCAAAATATGAAATATTTGCATCTTATTATGCACTGCCTAAATTCATTCATGTTCATCTATGTGGATTTCTAATCAACTTTTCACAAGATTATTCTCAGAAATATTCATCCACCTGAAATACATATTTGTTTCCTAGTACTGAAAACTAAATTCAGTGAATGGTGCACACAAATCCTAATATTTCTACAGTAACTTACCCATCTTAAAATCAATGCAAGTAGATTCCTATGGGACATGATGTGTATTTTGACGTTCATTTATATTCATCACTGGTACATTACTATTTCTTCAGTTTATTCACATCATGAGATATATATTTCACACACTTGTTAGCAAATTAATAGGCATTTGTTTCACTTTCAATCACTTCCTGTTTCAGAACACATGTATTTCTCCATGTTTCTTGACTGGACTTTTTATGAGACTTCTTTCCAAACACATTATTTTCGGTTTCCATAATCACTTTTGAAGCAAAACTCACACACTCTTCATAAAAAACATAAACCTATTATTACCATTAGATGTATAACTGGTTGTAATGAATGATTTTATATCAATATAAGAATTCTTATATATTTTCAGATATCAATTCAATCCATTATTTAATGTGGCACCAGTTATATTATTTATTCACCATATGGTCTCTTCATGCATTATCTCTATATTCATAGAAACAGAATACACCTCTTTTTTTCCCCCCAATTCTAATTCATACGTCTTCAAAATGTTGCTCCCAGAAATGGTGGAAGAAATACTCGTGTCACCTGATCTACATATACATTTTATCACAGTAATATTCTGGAGACTAAACACAAAGATGACACTTATGATGTACCAAAGTCTAAATGGAAAGTGAACATGGATTACTGAAAACATCGATGTCCAGGTTTCCTAATGCTCTCAAATTTCAATTCTACTGGTGACTAGATATTTTTTTCTTCCTAAGATTATATATTCAAACTCAACCGTGTTAAAAATGTCTAATCTTGTGACTCACTTTATACTTTGCCTGATTTCCTAAAGTCTTTATTGATATCAGCTTTCCAACATATTTTGCCCAGTTCATCATCGTGACTGACACTTCACATATGCTGACATTTACATTTACTCTCTAACCGAAACCCTATTGCTAAAGAATTTTGTTCCAAATCCTATACTCACTCTTCTTCCTAAAACTAATGACTATCTCCTGATCCTACCGACTATTCCTTTTTGACTGCATGTTCTCTTCTACATTCAATCATCCATGGTACATGGTTCTATGCCATTGTATATCGATTTATCTGAGACATCTGTTCAGAACGTAAATCAAGTGCCCAATGCCCTTCTGGGCTTCAAATCTTACCAAGATTTCTGTTTTCATACTTATATATCCCCTATATATTCTTGTAAATATCGCAGGTTCCCAATACCATTATTCAACCCTCAGAATGATTCCTAACCAAAATTGAACCTGTTATTAACCCTAATCATACACTGTTCCCTCAATCTAACTTTTTAGAAGAGCAGGGATGGAGTTGGTATTTCAATACAGGAATGTAGGTGATCTTCCACCAGTTGAGAACCTCGAATGTCCATACAGAAATGATCCCTGGATAAGTTGTAGGCAGCTGTGAAAGACCTGAGAGAGCAAACGTCATCTTACATGGCAAACAACCTGGTCAGGATGAAGGGATATGTCTGAATCAGCCTCTCTTTTCTTAATGTAGAGAAGATGGACCAAACCAGGCCTGTGTGGAGAGCTGTCCCTGGGTGCCTATGGTTGACATACCATTCAAACTTGTGAAAGTGTCAGAGGAAGCAGAGCCAGCCTCCATCTCATGGGACTTTTGGAATAAAATGTTAGGTCAAAGTGGTTGCCAAGGCGGTGAACTCATTCAGTTCCTAAAGGAAGTGACTAAAGTCAATTCCTTGGTGATGGAACTCTCTGAACTTGGTATCTAGGAAGCCAGGAACCCAGAGCCAGTCCCAGTCCCAGTCCCAGTGTTCTCAATTGTTTGGATTTTCCAAAGACAGAGTCATTCTTTCTTGATTCCTACTGATGTGAGAAAGGCCAAATACCAGGAGAGCTCTGAAGAGGGGCCTTTCCTGAGCAAGTAGGTAGGAGCTCACCTCTGGCTACTGACAACTTCACAGAGTTGGCCAAGGAGACCTAATCTGATACAGGACAGGCTATTTCAGGGGAACACAGTGTGGTCCACCAGTCAGAGAACACTTCGGATAGTCACAGACCCATTTTGGGGAAGGAGGTGCCTTTGTGGGTGTGGGTGTGGGTTTTTGGTTTGTCTCATGTTCTGAGAATATGTAGGAAAGGTGGTTTGTTTGGTTTGGAGTGAACTGTTTTTAATAAGTCATTTCACAAGGTGAGTGTTTCTATGTCTGTGTATCCCAATGTGTCCGTGGTTGTAGACTTTAGAAAAGAGAATGATTCAATGGATGTATCCTGTCTAGTAGAAAGCTTCCCAGCATTCATCCTGCACAATTTATGAATGGACTGTGGCTTGCCTTATCAATGGGCAACACCTGCTAATTTCCTAAGTTGCCGTTTTCTTCCTGAATTCTGGCCACTCTCCAGAAGAGGCTCATGGTTTTGTGTCCAAGATATGTACCACCTCCAAGCTCTGTGACATGGCCATGTAATGGATAGCTGAAGGGAATGGCAAACATCACAGAAAACTCAGATATCAGTTTGAAATGTAAAGTCTCAGTGGAGAAATCCTACTTTGGGCCTTTTCTTTAACTGTTGTTCTGTTTCCCTGAATGTCAGGATGTTCTTTGCCTCAGGACACCCCTTTGTGAAACCTGAAGAAAACAGTTTTCAAATGGAAATGAATGGGCATCACCTGTGGCTCTTTGCTTAATTGCTTTGGAAAGGGATGTGTCTGAATCAGTGTCTTAGCCCTGTGTGAGGCTGTTGATAATATTCTCAGCACCTGATGGATCTAAAGAAAGATCCCATGTGTGCATCCAAAACCAAAATGGCCAAAAGAGCAGTCATTGCGGATGAAGTCTTTCGCCTTCCTCTGTAAGGTTCCTGACCTCTATAAAGTGAGAAAAGGGAAGATACACCAAGCCAGTTGATGCCTCCTTTTGGAAAAATTGTACCACCAATGACAGCATAAGCATAAATACCCCAACACTACCACAAGTCGCTGCACCAACAGATAGTTCAAAATGCACACAAGTGATACATAGTCCAGGCAAGTTCTGCAAACAGTTCAGTGATGGCTATTGCACAATCTGTAGATTGGTTTTATCTTTGTCTTCACCGACACTGGGATGAAGATAGGAATTCTGGCAATAATGGCTAAAAAAATTATGTATCATTCTAAAAGGTACTAAAAAAACCATTTTCTTAACAATTTACATTATCTTGAAGAGAATTATTCAATATAATGAAAAGGAAAGGTGAAAGTAAACATACAGTTCTGTTAACGTCCTTTTTTGTTCACATATTAAAACAGTCCTCAACAGATGTTTACCCAATTTAAATTAAAACATTTAAAACACGTGAATAAAAAAAATATTTGGATCCATTTTTTCATGAGCGCACATCATATATGATGTATGGACATATGTACATTCAAACATATGACACAAAACACAAGTGTGCAAACATAATATAATACATACAACACATTACATAATAGTAAAGGCCTTATAACTTTTTACAGGTGAAATCACCATTGAAATGTTTAAAAAATTATAGTCAAAAAATAGAAATGATCAGCAAAACAGTAACCTAGGTCTGCATTAGCTCAAAAACACAAAATAGAACTTCATGTTGTGGGAAAGGGCAATAATAAAATTGATATTGAAAAAAGCATCCTGGTTCTGTCGCAGATGTAAGGATAGCCAGACTGGAGTTTTGGATACCAGCTGTTATGGATTTGAGCCAAATCATCTTCTTTTTGGTCTATACAAATCAGTTTAGTTAATCTCTCTGCAATCCAAATCGGTGCTGTTCTTCCTGTGGAAACACACAAACAGACCCTCGACTCCAGACTATCACTTGGTCAGGACTTTAGTTAATCTCTCCGGAATTCAAATCGGCTGCTGTTCTTCCTGTGGAAACACACAAACAGACCCTGGACTCCACACAATTACTGGGTCAGGACCTTTCTATTGTCCTGTTAGAATAGCCTTCCAAAGTACCTTGAGCTTATGCACATTTTTTGGACACATATGCCTTTCTGCAGCACTAAGTCCTCATGAATCCAAATGTAAAAAGTTTAGAGTAAAAATGGTTATTTTAAGTTTATCTTTGGGAAATATATACCCCTTCCCAATTCCGTCTTTTTGCTTTAATAAGTACATTTTAATAGTTTGATGTGCTCTTTCAACTATGCCTTTTCCCTGTGGATTGTATGGCATTCCTGTTATATGAGTTATGCCAAATGATGAGCAAAATTGTTTAAAAGAGGTAGAAGAATAACCAGGGGCATTATCTGTTTTTAACTGTTTTGGAACGCCCACAGTGGCAAAATTTTTTAAGCAATGAGCTATAACATCTTTAGTTTTTTCTCCGGCATGAAGGGAGCCCATCAAAAATCCAGAAGAAGTGTCAACTGTAACATGCAAATATTTTAATTTTCCAAATTCTGGCAAGTGTGTGACGTCCATCTGCCAAATATGGTTAGGTATCAATCCTCTCGGATTGACTTCAGGATTAACTTGTGGTAAAATGGTCACACAATTTTGACATTGTTTTATTATTTGTCTAGCTTGTTCCTTAGTTATTTCAAAACGCTTTTGTAAAGTATTAGCATTGACATGGAACTTTTTTGAAAATTTGTAGCTTCTTCTAGTGTAGAGAAAATATGAATATATGTCATGTGTAGTTTTATCTGCTAAATCATTGCCCAAACTAAGGGCTCCAGGCAATCCTGTATGTGCCCAGATACGTCTTATAAAGAATGGATCTTTTCTGTCCCAGATTTGACTTTGTATATTGGAAAGCAAAGAGAAAACAGTACTGAAGGGGAAATCCTACCAGCACCTTCAAGGGATACTATAGCATTAAATATATACTGACTATTGGAAAATAAATTAATTACAGAATAGAAAGGTGTTAGTAACAGTATCCTTTAGAGGTGGCACTGTTCGTTGGACACTTACACCCTCTGATGATAGAAGGTTGTTAGTAGCAGCGTCCTTTTGTAACTTTTACCCTGATGGCTTTTTCTGCTCTAAGCTTTGTTCCTCTATCTTTGTCTGAACTGAAGGCTTTGGACTAAGCAAAACAGATATGAAAGACCACAATGGCAATGTGCCAACTGGCAGTTTCCCTGGACTGTTCTTTTCTATTCTTTTTAAATCTTCACCATGATGGTTCCATTGTGGTAAATTTAATAACTCTTACTTTAAAAGCCATGGGCTAGATTTTTATATTGTATCAACGTATGCCCTGACTGTCCCTGATTTTAGTGAGATGCCTCCTTCCTGTAACAATTTCCTTAACACTATTTCAGTTTGTTTTTTACTAATTTCTGATCCCGTATTTCTACTTTAATGAAACCCAACAAGATAACGCAAAAAAGAAAAAAAAAAAAAAAAAAAAACGAGACAGAATGAAATAAAAAGTGAACAACAAAAAGTCATTATGGCCTTTCTATCCTCCTGACATGTGCATCCGACCTTTATCCCAATCTGTTCCTCAGACATAAATAGTTTTTCCTCAGATTTGAGTGGTTTTTCTTTCGTTTAACTCATCTCCAGGGACAGGCAACTTAAAATAAACGTGAAGCAAAACAAAAGAGGAATCCTAAAATGGCTACCCATCCTCTCGCCCTGCTCTCAGGGTTGAGCAGTTTACCTTATCACTTACCCTCAGTCAATCCCCGTTCGAGCCACCAAATGCTTCTGTCTGGCTAGGCACGATTCAGCAGCCACTTGTCAAAAGAAACAAACTTTATTTTTAGAACCACACACGCCAAACAAAACAGCTCCTCAGGAAAAACTCCCAGAGGCTAACTGCCACAACTGGCTTACTTGTAAAGTCTCTCTCACACCCACAAACCTCTCCACCTCCCACAAACCTCCTGCGCTTGAGGTCGATTTGCTGGGTCATCGTGGGTGGAGCCAAAAAAGTCCCCCAATGAGCAGCTCCATGGTCTGAAAGGGCAGGGAAACAGCCCAATGAGCATCACCACAGAGTAGCCAATCAGCTAGATGTTGCTGGGGCCTCTGTGAGCCAATAATCAGCAGGCAGCTGGAATTTTTCTGGCAGTTGGAAGCTTGCTAGGGCACCTTCAGATGTGGCTCTCAACAAATTCCTGTCTCCATTCTCTGTAGCCTATTCAGCACATTTTTTTTATATGCACATATAGAATCCTACCTGTTATAACACGTACATTTTTGTTAGGTGGCAGATACAAATTGTGAGAAGAGACTACTCCTCCTAAACGCTGTTGGAACTGACAATTCAACCTATTGGTCAGCTTCGTAGTTTAACAACATTATGGATAAGTCCATGTTTAGAGAAATGAATATTTTTGAATCTGTGGATGATATATATTTCATGGTGAATTTCCATTGCAATATATATTGCTATTTTTAATGTCTCTGTGTGTGTGTGTTTGTGTATATGTGTGTGTGTGTGTATATATATATATATATATATATTCTCAAGATTTTTCAAAATATGAAAAATGTTTCTTATTATACACTCTCTAAATTCATTCATATTCATATATTTGGATTTATAATCAACTTTTCACCAGATTATTCTCAGAAATATTCATCCACCTGACATATATATTTGTTTCCTAGTACTGAAAACTAACTTCAGTGAATGGTGCATACAAATCCTAATATTTCTACAGTAACTGACCCAGTTTAACATCAATTCAAGTAGATTCCTATGGGACATGATGTGTAGTTTGACGTTCATTTTTATTCAACACTGGTACATTAGTATTTCTTCAGTTTATGCACATCATAGGATATATATACATTTCATCCACTAGTTAGCAAATTTTTAAGCATTTGTTTGACTTTCAAACACTTCCTGCTTTAGAACACATGTATTCCTCCATATTTCTTGGCTTGACTTTTCATGAGACTTCTTTCCACACACATTATTTTTGATTTCCATAATCACTTTTTTAGCAAAACTCACACAGCTTCATGATAAACCATAACCCTAATATTACCATTAGTTGTATAACTGGTTGAAATAAATAATTGTATATCAATATAAAATTTCACATAAGTTTTCAGATATCAATTTAAGCCATTATTTAAAGTGGAACCAGTTATATTATTTATTCACAGTAATGTCTATTCATGCATTATCTCTATATTCATAGACTCAAGGTAAACCTCTTTGATTCCCCAATATGAATTATACGTCTTCAAAGTATTGCTCCCAGAAATGATGGAAGAAATACTCATGTCACCTGATCTATATATACATTTAATCACAGTAATATTTGGACACAAAATGCAAATGTCAGGCTTATGATTGTACCAAAGCCTAAATGGAAAGTGAACATGGATTACTTAAAACATCCATGTCCAGGTTTCCTAATGCTCTCAAATGTCAATCCTATTGGTGACTACATATTTGTTTCTTCCTAAGATTATGTGTTCAACCTCAACCCTTTTGAAAATGTCTAATCCTATGACTCACTTTATACTTTGCTTGATTTCGTAATGTCTCTATTGATATCTGCTTTCCTACATATTTTCCCCAGTTCGTCATTGTGACTGACTCTTCACTTGTGCTAACATTTAACTTCACTCTCTAACTGAAACCCTATTGCTAAAGAACTTTTGTTCCAAATCCTATACTCACTCGTCTTCCTAAGCCTACCCACTATCTTCCTAATCCTACCGACTATCCCTTTTTGACAGGATGTTCTCTTCTACATTCAATCATCCAATAATATTCCGGCAAGCGTAAGAGGAAGAGACCACCAAAAGACTGTACTATGCAACAGCTAAGGGTTTATTGGCGGTCCCGCATACTGGGGCTCAAAGCTCCCTTGAATAGATCAGAGAGCCCTGAGAACAGCTTAAGCTGATCTTTTATACTTTCCTTGGAGGCTGCAGGGAGAGAAGTTTATTGATGGGTCAGGGCGAGTGGTCGGTCTGCGAGCAACCGGGTGAGGGAGTACATTCTGCAATTTGGCAATTGGGGACAGCACATTCTGGGAACAAGATTAGAAAACAGTTGTCAATATTTCAACAGTGCTTTTCTAAGCATACAGAAAAACAGGAAGTGACAAGTACCTATTTTATTAACCTTTCATTCCTCACTTCTTCTTCTGGATCCTTTTAATCATAAAAGTGATCATAGGGAGGTTTAAATTCTATGTCTGCTAGTGGGGTATTGCCATATGTTTAACTTGACCAATTTGAGCTTGGAGAAAAGAAATTACACGGTTGAGCAAACAGGATTTTATAGTGAGCAATAATATAAGGATTCTTGGATTGGCGAGGGTTGATAAAAGCATAGTTGACCAGGGAGACTGTGTGAACAAAGACTCAAACCACCCTTTTGGGCCTCTCTCTCTCTCGTTGATGCTCTTCAAGGCGTCTTTTTAATTTACTCATAGATTTTTTTTTTTTTTACAACTCCCGTATGGTCGGCATAAAAGCAACATTCTTCCCTCAATGCAGCACAAAGGCCCTCTTCTCTCATGAAGAGGAGATCCAACCCTCCACTGTTCTCTAAAACAACTTCAGGTAGAGAGGTAAAAGATTCCTGCAAAGCTGTGATGGAGGTTTCTAATATCTTTATTTATTGGTCTATTGCTGCTTCTAATTGGGTCACTTGTTGTGTCCCATGGACCAGGGCAGTTGTTCCTGTACCCACCACTGCAGAAACCCCTATTCCTAATATATGGCTAAAGTGAGGATATATGTTTTCAGCTTAACCGGGTTGTATGCCCCCCTATATGATCTTTAAATGAACCTGCGTCATGACAGTGCACTCTGTGAAACAACTTCAATTAATCACATCGGTTAACCATTTCATGAAAACATAAACAATGTTTAAGTATATAGAATTATACTGTTGTAGGGAAGGACAAGGCAAGGCACCTAAGATACCATGGAAGACAGGGAAACAGTCCTATTTGGTTGCAAATGGATTCAGAGGGCACTGCTTCTGTTGTAATCAATTAATCCCCTGAACCCCAAGTTTAGATAGTTTCAGAATTTTGTACCCAACATATAAGGGAAGGGGCTCAGAAGTTCACAGTCTGCAGAAGATCACAAAAGCAGTTTTTGTTTCTTTTTTTCCTCTGTTCTGGGCAAGTTAACTTATCAAGGACACCTGGGAGAGGGAGAGATTTTTCTTCCCTTTCTTTTTTCCCCCTGCCAGCTGTTAAAATGGAGCCCAATTTTAACTTCTTTATTGTAGAAATGTAGCCATTTCTGTGAAGCCCCACCTCAAGGCCAGAGGCCTTTTTCTCATATTTTGTGAAAAACTAGTAAGGGGGTGTCTAGCTGAGAAGTGCTGAGTTTTTTAGGCAGTGGCCAAGTAGAACAGGGCAACACGAATAAAGAAAATTTATCTACATTGAACTCTTTTATAGGGACTCTTTTGCTGAAAGTTTTAAAGTCAGCCATGGTGAAGACTTCTGGAGAAGGTCAGTTAAGACTTTTCGGTGGGCCTGGTACAGCGGGGGAAGACGGGGAAGGTGGGGCTGAGAGCACCTCCGAGGATCTGAGAATGAGGAAGGAGAGATGTAAAAGAATAATGGGAAACGGGTTTGGGATTTTCCAGGCAACAAAAACGTGAGCAGTAGAACAGATAGAGTAGAGGGGAAGACGGGAGTGAGTATCCCAAAATCCTGTGAGGGACTTTCAAAAACTTAGAAACCTGTTTTCAGTATTGACAAAGCAACATTAAAGGCCATTTTTATTACATCTTGGATAAGGGTCTGAGGGCTCTCCTCAGCTGGTTTGAGCTTTTGGTTAGCTGGTAAGAGGACCTGGTGGGACCCGGTGTGGCACTGACAGGAGAAGAGAGGAATGAGTGGGTGAAGGGGTACCTCAGTACCTGCTACCTCAGCAAGGGGGCAGTGGTCTGAGAACTGGCGGAGGTTTGGGCTTTTCATCTAGTAATTGGAGGGGAGAAATCAGTTTGCTGAGGTGGGAATGACAGCAGAGAGTCTGGAGCAGAAGGCTGAGGGTGAGGATCTTTTGGAGAAGCATAGTTCAGGATGTGAGTGAAGGAGGGAAAAGGCTTCCACATAGGGCAACCGCCTTTCACCCTTTTGAGCACTTGCAGAAGTAGAAAAGTTCATGCAGAATTTGAGGATCTGGAGACCCCTCTGGTGGCCATCGGTTTTGGTTATCTAATTGGTAGTATGGCCAATGCTCTGTACTGAATTTGATGAGGAGTTTGGGTTCCATCAGGCAGCCCCTGTATGCTCACATTCCCATGACATATAGAAGAAGTCAGCATTTCCCCCACACAGCCGTGACTGTTTGTGGCTTTGATAGTCTGCTGGGCAAACATAGCAATCTAGGCTAGCCAACCTGCATCTGGCTCACGTGTCCCTACATCCATAAGGTTTGTTTCCATTATCTATGGTACAGAAGGCATTTAATGGAATTTTAGTGGGATCCTCTTCATCAGGGATATACCAATAGGAAAGAGCTATAGCCAGCTGACAAATGTCTGTATGGAGAGATGGCCACCAGATCCTAAGGGGGCTGTTTGCGAGATATATTATACTTATTTTCCAGTAGGATTTGTGATCACCCATCTCTGCTGAACGGAATGATGAGGGTTAGGACTACTGGTGGTAAATGGGAGAGTATAGAGCCTTATCCACATGGCGAATACGCAATTTTAAAGGGTTACCAGTCTTTTTCAGTTTCTAGCCAGAGTCTGGACAGGGCACAGGCTTGAGATGACAAGCATGGATCCAGGAAGTGATTCCGTCTACCATTACTACTGTAGGTGTTATAAGTAGCACCTGCTATGGTCCTTTCCAGCGGGGTTCCAGGGATGACACCTGATGTCGTCTTATGTCGATGAAGTCTGTTACTTGATATCGATGTGGAATCCCCTCCTCCCCAGGTTGGTAGGCAGTGGCCAGCTGTTTTCACAGGTATTTCTTAGTTCTTTCAAGAGCTTTAAGTCTCTCAAGCAAGGGGGTGTGGAAGGGATCGTTAGGTCTTAGAGTGGGGTTAGGTCCCTTACGGGAGGAGGTGCACAATAGAGAATTTCAAAGGGGGTGTGATTACACAAAGAAACAAAGGGAGTATTTCTTGCATGCAACATTGCAGAAGGCAGGAGCATAGTCCAATCTTTTATGCTGGTCTCTAAGCTTAATTTCGGTAAGGTCTGTTTAATGGTTCTATTCACTCTTTCTACCTGTCCTGAACTCTGGGGTCGATAAGCACAATGTAACTTCCAATTAATCCTCAGGGACCTGGCTAACCCTTGACTTACCGGGGCCATGAACACCAGTCCATTATCAGACCCTATTACCTTACGCAGGCCGTATCTTGGAAAAATATCTTCTAGGATATTCTTGGCCATCGTTTTTGCTGTTTCTTTCTTTCTTTCTTTTTTTTTGTGGGGACTGCTTCAATCCATCCTGAAAATGTATCTACAAAGACTAGGAGATATTTAAGTCCATACCTTGATGGCTTAATTTCAGTAAAATCCACTTCCCAAAATTGTCCTGGTCTGGTTCCTCATAGGCGCTTTCCTGAAGGAAGCTTGTAAGGGTAAGCATTAACCAATTGATGGAACTGACAGACTTTTGTTAACCATTCTGTTATTTCCTTTTCCTGTGAGTCAGTTAGTTTAAAACTCTGTTCTTGATCCTTCAGGAATTCCTGCAGTTTCTTTGAACCAAAGGAAGTGAGTTGATGTACAGATTCTACTGACATAGTTGGAGCCATGAC
The DNA here is from genome assembly GCF_048772815.1 of Callospermophilus lateralis. Taxonomy (NCBI): domain Eukaryota; kingdom Metazoa; phylum Chordata; class Mammalia; order Rodentia; family Sciuridae; genus Callospermophilus; species Callospermophilus lateralis. The sequence goes on from NW_027512744.1 coordinate 773,011, forward strand.
TATAGGAATTTTTACTGAAGGATTTAGAAATTCCACTTGGGGGCTTTCAGGGTTAAAGGTTATTTTGATGTGGACCATGGTGAGCAGATCTCTGCCCATCAATGGGGCTGGGCATTCTGGGATTACTAGGAAGGAGTGATGGATTTTTTCCTTTCCCCAGGTCCATGGTACTCTTAGTTGTCTATGCCCAATATTTACTGCCGTTAGCCCCTTGAACTAGAGACTTTTTATTTAATAGAGGGCCAAATGTGGCCTTGAGGGCTGAGTATATTGCCCCTGTATTCACTTCAAAGTTTACTGGGGTCCCCTCCACTTCAAGTTACGCTTAACTCAGCGAGGGGATCGTAGCCCCTACTTTCGTAGTCATCCTCCAGAGTCAGAATGCCTGGCTGGTGTGGCTGTCTATTTCTGGGGCACTCTTTGGCCCAGTGTCCTTTTTCTTTACAGTAATCACATTGATCTGAGGCCAGGGGTGGTCTCTGGCCTGGGCCCAGGTATCCCTTCCTGTCTCCCTGTTTCTTAATTTCTGGCCTATTTTTTGTTGTGACCAGGACCTTAGTCAATGCCTTAGTCTGTCTTTGTTTCTTTTATCCTCCCTTTGCTCCCTTATCTTCCTCAGTTTCTCTCTTATAGTATGCCTTCTCGGCTTCTCTGACTAAATCTCTCAAAGTCATATCTTGTAATCCATCTAAGCGTTGTAACTTTCTTTTAGTATCCAGGGCACCTTGCCCAATAAAGGCCATCATGACAGATGCCTTTTGATCCTCCCCCTGAGAATCGAAAGGAGTATATCTCCTATATGTCTCCATAATTCTCTCTAGAAACATAGAGAGGGAGATTCATCAGGCCCTTAGTAATCTCTGTTACCTTGGCAAAATTAGTTGGTCGCCTAGCAGCCACTTGGAAACCCACTATTAGAGCCCGGTAATAAGGGGACAGTTTCTCCCTACCTTCAAAGATGTTGGGGTCCCAGTTGGGTCGGTTAAAGGGAATGTTGGCTTTGATTAAGTTGGGAAGTTGTGTTGGTCGCCCATCTGGTCTGAGGATACTTTTTTCTAGCTTGCAGGAGGATTCTCTTTTGTTCCTCTGTCATGAAGATAGTCCTTAGGTGTTGTTGGCAGTCATCCCAAGTAGGCTGGTGGGAAAACATCAATGACTCAACCAGACCTATGAGCCGGGTGGGTTCCTCAGAAAATGGGGGATTGTAATTTTTTAAGTTGTATAGGTCTGAAGAGGAGAAAGGTCAGTACTAGTAAGCTTGCATTTTTCTCCCATGGCCATCATCAATCGTTGGCCCATGGGGACGGAAGGGGTGCATCATGGGAGTTCCAGGGTTTCAATCATTTGCCGCCTGTGAGTTCCTTTAGGCGGGCCAGCTTCCTCCAGGGAAGGAGGGGATGTGTGTGCCACGAGGGAGTTATCTGGAGGGTGCTGGGCCGGCTTTGCTTCCTCCAATGGCAGAGAGGCTGAGTCAGCAGAAGTAGAATCACTTAGAGGGTGTTGTGGGTTAGTGGACGATGGCAGGGGATAAGGAGGGGGAAGAGATTCCAGTAGAGTCAAATCTTGTGACTCAGGGAGAACAGAGGGTGGAGGAGGGGGAGGACCAGAGGGTTTGAGAGATCATGGGGGAAAGAGTAGGAGCGGGGGGCAGGGGCAAGGAAAAGCTTCACCCATGAAGAAGGAGATTTGCAGAGGTCATGCCAAGTTAAAATATATGGCTGTTGATCAGGATGGCTATGTGGCCCCGCCTGAAAGATAATATCTCTGACTTTTTAAATTAGTAGGAAGTAGAAAGATTCTTTTACGGGCCATCCGACTCCAAACGTGGGTCATTCTGAGGAACAGAGAGTCTGCCAGGTCCAGCGTTTTACTAAATAAGAAAGATTCTGAGCCCTTAAGCGGATTTTGGTCCAGTGATCAAGGGTCAGGGACAGAGGCATTGAAGTGCTCTGTCCCATAATGAAAGGTACACTAACAGTAAAAGCAACGACACATGACACAGACAAGACAAGACAATAAAGACATGCAATGGACCTCCAACACTGAGACCAGGAATGAGTAGCTGGCAAAATCCGATGGGCTGGAAATACCGAAACTGAAAATATCACTGAGTTGAGGAGACAATTGTTCCTTGATTTCCCGAGTCCTCTGGGGCGTACCCCAGGGACGCGGCCTGTGTCTCTGTGACACATCTCTCAGTCACTGTGGGAGAGAGCTCAGGCTCTTCATCGCCAGTGATTTTGCCAAGCCCTAAGCTGAAACATGAAACCAAAAAGAGGCCCCTTACTTGCACCGAGAGGTGCCCGTTGGGGTCTCTCGTCCCCTGCTGCTGGAACTCTGTGGAACCTCAATATGTAAATGTCGTGTGAGTGTCGGAGGAAGAGACCACCAAGAGACTGTCTTATGAAACAGCAAAGGGTTTATTTGGGGTCCAGCATGCTGGGCCTCAGAGCTCACTTGAATAGAGAAGAGAGCCCCAAGCACAGCTTCAGCAGAGCTTATATACTTTCCTTGGAGAGGGAAGGGAGGAAAGTTTACTGATGGGTAAGGGCGAGTGGGTGGTTTGCGTGACACCGAGTGAGGGAGTCCATTCTGCAGTTTGGCCTTTGGGAACAGCACACTCTAGGAAAAGATTAGCAAATTTTTCCCAAGATTGCAACAGAGTTTTGTTAAGCATACAGAAAAACAGGAAGTGATAAGTACCTATTTTATTAACCTTTCACTACCGACTATTTCTTTTTGACTGGATGTTCTCTTCTACTTTCAATCATCCAAGGTACAAGGTCTTATGCCATTGTATATCGATGTATCTGAGACATCTGTGCAAAACATAATTCAACAATGCCTATCCCAATCAAGGCCCCAATGCCTTTCTGGGCTTCAAATCTTACTTAGATTTCTATTTTCATACATTCATTTCACCTATATATTCTTATACATATCGCAGGTTCCTTATACCATTATTCATATAGCAGAATGATTTCTAACCCACACCGAACATGTTATTAATCATAACCATACACTGTTCCCTCAATCTAATTTTACAAAAGAGCAGGGAAAGTGTTGTTCATGCAATACAGGAATGTAGGGGATATTAGACCTAATGAGAACCTCAAAGGTCCCTGCAAAAATGATCCCTGGAGAAGATATAGGCAGCTATGAAGGACCTGAGTGAGCAAAAGTCATCTTCCATGGCAAACAACATGGTCAGGATAAAGGGTTATGTCTGAATCAGCTTCTCTTCTTAATGTAGAGAAGATGGACCAAACCAGGACTGTGTGGAGATCTGTTCATGGGTGACTATGGTTGATATAACATTCTAAATTGTGAATGTGTCACAGGAAGTAGGGGCAGCCTCCATATAATGGGACCCTTGAAATCAACAGTTTGGATAAATTTGTTGCCAAGAAAGTGACCTCATTCAGTTCCTGAAGGAAGTGACCTCACCTCACTTGCTGGGTGATGGAACTCTCTGAACTTGGGATCGAGGAAGCCAGGCACCCAGAGCCAGTCCCAGTACCAGTCCCAGTTGTCTCACTTCTTTGGATTTACCAAGGACAGAGTCAGTCTTTCTTGGTACTTACAGATGTGAGGAAGGCCAAATGCAAGAAAGCTCTAAAGTGGGGCTTTACCTGAGAAAGCAGGTAATGGCTCACCAGTGGCTCCTAACAACTTCACAGTGTTGGCCAAGGAGACCAGATCTTAGGACAGGCCATTTCGGGGGAACATTGTATGCCCCACCAATCAGAGGACACTCCAGATAGTCACAGACCTACTAGGGGTAAGAAGGTGCCTTTGTGGGTGTGGTTGTGGGTTTGTGGTTTTGTCTCATGTTCTGAGAATAGGTACTAAAGTCGGTTTGTTTGGTTTGGAGTGGACTGTTACTAGAAAGTTGTTTGACAAGGCGAGTATTTCTATGTCTGTGTATCCCAGTGTGTCTGTGGTTGTAGACATTAGAATAGATAAAGCATCAATGAATGTCTCCTGTCTATTAGAAAGCTTCCCAGCATTCGTCCTTCCCCATTTAAAATGGACTGTAGCTTACCTTATTGGTTGGCAACCAGTGATAACTTCCTAAGTTTTCCTGTTTTCTTCCTGAATTCTGGCCACTCTCCAGAATAGGCCCATGGTTTTGTGTCCAAGATATATACCACCTCCAAGCTCTGTGACATGGCCATGAACTGGATAGCTGAAGGGAATGACGAGCATCTCAGAAAACTCAGATATCAATGTGACGAGGAGAGTCTCAGTGGAGAAACTCTGCTTTGGGCTTTTTGCTTACCTATTTTTCTTTTGACCTGAATGTCAGGAAGGTCTTTGACTCAGGCTACCCCTTTGTGAAGACTGAAGAAAAGAGTTTTCAAATAAAAAAGAATGGGCATACCTATGGCTCTTTGCTTAATTTCTTTGAAAGGGATGTGTCTGAATCAGCCCTTTCGCCCTGTGTGAGGCTGTGGCTTAGATTTTCAGCACCTGATGGATCTAAAGAAAGTTCCCATGTGTGCACTGAAAACCAAAATGGCCAAAATAGCAGTAATTGTGATGAAGTCTCTCGCCTTCCTCTGTAAGGTTCTTGACCTCCATCAAGTAAGAATAGGGATGCTTTGCATCAAATGAGTACTTCAAAACCTACAGAGGCTAGGCCATAGGTGCCTGGGTTTTCTCATGACTCCAATTCACATAAAGAATCTAAACCCCACAGGCAGTGGCCTCAAATTGGTAAAGTGGAGCAGTATTAAGGTCAGGCCTATTTGTTCACTCTTAGTTCGCAGGAAGTGTGTCCAGGCCACCCTGACTTTAGGCAAATGAGGGGCAAGGGAGATTATTTTGTACACTGTCTTGGTCTGCGCCCTCATGGAAACCTCCAGCCAGAGTTTATGATGAGTGTCTATGTGGTAGAACATGAGCGCCATGTGGGAGTGTTTTGGTTTTAATTGAGGTCATTTGTGTGGCTGTTGGACGAGATGACTGGGTCCACCTGGGTTTGAACTCTGGTGTAATTCCCCTTAGTGACTGAGTTCTGGAACTGACCTCAGAGAAGTATTGCAATAAATAGTCTTGGGATTTTAGGAGGCCACACATGAGAATCGCCCTTGGAAACTGAGATCTAGGCCCAGGATGGCTTCCAACAGAGCTCAGGGAATCTAAGCCAGGATATCACATGATTTTATTCTTAAAGACTTCGTAGCCATACTTGAGAGTCTAATGACACATGGAACTCACATTGTACACCTCAATGGGCCTGGCTTCATGTGACCACTTGACCAACTTTTGGGAAGGCTTGCCTGTGAGTGTTCTCCAGAGCTTTCTTTGAAATGAGCTTCCTCACCTTTCAATGGTTCCTGAATTAATTGAAACCCACAGTGACTCCAACTTCATCCTTGAAAAATGGCTACATAAATACCTTGAAATTTTTGAAATTCCCATGACCAGGTGGCACTGGAGAACATTTGGATATCCTTTTGCTGATCATGAGTGTACCAGACAGTGCCTTGATTCACTGGGTTTCGTGAAACTGGTGTAGAACAGAGATGCCAGTAAGTTGGAGCCTGCTGAGTAGTGGACATAGAGCAGTGGACTGTAGGTGTGTGAATAAATATTTTTGGTAGGACCACCTGGATCTGCCATTGGCTTCCAAAAGCCTTGTGACTGACAAGGTGCAGGCAGCAGACCCTTATATGTAAAGGCATGTTGTTATATGCAGAGGTTTCAGGGTAATGTTCAGAGTCAGGTTGCTATAGACAAGGGGGAAAGTATTGTTGGATAGAAGCCTGGTTCGTACATTCTCTTGGAGACCCTGACCAACCACACGTGACAGAACTCCCTCCAGCATTGTGTCCCAGTTGTACTCCTTGTATTTCATGAAACCAATACCAAACTGCCAGTGCAACTGCAAGAAACACCAGGAAAAATGGAGGATGACCAAATGGCTTCACAGACTACATGGGAAGACACTTAGCTCCCAGTGGCCACAGTTTATCTACAAAAAGAGAATTCAGAACTTCTGCCTCATGTTCATTAGAAAATAAGGAACCATGTCCTTCAGGTCACATAGATGCAGACACAGGTTTGATGGTGTCACTCCAAAACCAAGCTAAATCGTGTGAAAATTACATATATTTCATGTGCCCAACCTTAGAGGAAGTTTCTCAAGAAGTCTTTAGGCCAGCAGAGCTCTATGTTTCTGGAGTGTTTACCCTCTCCCTTACTTTTGGAAATTGTTCTACCACCTCCAGTGTTGTGAACTCCTGAACAATTTTTATCCACATATGAATTTACAGATTTTCTAACTCCTCTCCTCTAATTGTGTCTTACTTGGATCGATGGTTGTGTCAAGGCTTTGTTCTGAATGAGAGTGGGAAGAATTTTGTGTAGCACATGTTTGCATGCACATTAGATTCATTTTCCTATTTTCCATTTGAAATACTGAATCCCTGACACTAACCAATACACTACTAGACTCTGACTACTAATCCTAATATTATGGAGAAAAAGAAACGTAAATGAATAGAAATGCAAGCCTTTCATATGAAGCATGGTGTATACTTGGATTTGCCTTCTGCTTTATCAAGAGGATGTATTATAAATCTAGTCAACTTTTCTTTGTAATATTTCTTCATGAGTTCTTAAAGTAAACACATATGAAAATTCCTGTCTCCCTTTCTCTGAAGCCTATTCAGCACATGTATCTTTTTATGCATATATAGTATCCTACCTGATATCACACGTACATTCTTGTGAGCTCACTGACTTTGGTATATAAAAATTGTGAGAAGAGATGACTCCCCCTAAATACTGATGGAACTCAAAATTCAACCTGTGGGTGAGCTTTCTAGTGAAAAACATTAGACATAATTAACATACATCCATGATCAACAAAATGAATATTTTTGGATATGTGGATGAATTATAATTCATGATGAATTTCGATTGGCATATATATTGCTGCATATCAATGTGTGTGTGTGTGTGTGTGTGTGTGTGTGTATATATATATATATATATATATATATATATATATATATATAATCTCCAGATTTTCCAAAATATGAAATATGTGTGTCTTATTATACACTCCTTAAATTAATTCATGTTCCTGTATGTGTATTTATTAACAACATTTCACAAGATTAATCTCAGAAATACTCAACCACCTGAAATACATATTGGTTTTCTAGTACTGAAAACTAATTTCAGTGATAGGTGCTTAGAAATCCTAATATTTCTACAGTAACTGACCCAGTTTAACATCAATGCAAGTAGATTCCAATGGAACATGATGTGTATTTTGATGTTCATTTTTATTCAACATTTGTACATTACAATTTCTTCAGTTTATGGACATCATAAGATATACTTTCTTATCCACAAGTTCACAAATGTATAGGTATTTATAGGCATTTGGTTTACTTTCAATCACTTCCTACTTCAGAACACATGTATTTCTCCATGTTGCTTTACTGGTCTTTTCACTAGACTTATTTCAAAACACATTATATTCGATTGCATAATCATTTTTTAAACAAAACTCACACACTCTTCATGATAAACTGTAACCAGAATATTACCATTTGATATATAACTCGTTTGAATGAATGTATATATATAAGATTTCCTATATATTTTCAGAGGTAAATTCAATCCATTATTTAAACTTGGAACCAGTTATATACTTTATTCACAATATGGTCTATTCATGCATCATCTCTATAATCATCAACACGGGGGTACACCTATTTGTATCCTCAGTACTAAATTATAAGTTTTCAGAATTTTGCTCACCGTAATGGTGGAAGAAATACTCATGTCACCTGATCTACATATACATTTTATCACAGTAGTATTCTGGACACAAAATGCAAAGGTCACACTTATGATTGTGCCAAAGCCTAAATGGAAAGTGAACATGGATTACTAAAAACATGCATGTCCATTTTGCCTAATGCTCTCAAATATCAATCCTATTGGTGAGTACATATTTGTTTCTAAGATAATATATTCAACCTCAACCCTCTTGAAAATATCTAATACTATCACTGACTTTATACTTTGCATGATTTCCAAATGTCCCTATTGATATCTGGTTTCCTACATATTTTCCCCAGTTCATCATTGTGATGGTCTCTTCACATGTGCTGACATTCACATTCACTCTCTAACTGAAACCCTATTGTTAAAGAACTTTTTTCCAATTCCTAGACTCACTCTTCTTCTTAAACATACTGACTATCTTCCTAATCCTACAGACTATCCCTTTTTGACTGGATGTTCTCTTCTACATTCAATCATCCGAGGTACCCGGTCCTATGCCATTGTGTATCGATTTATCTGAGACCTCGGTGCAGAACATAATTCAAGCTAATTATCTCAATCAAGGGCCCAATGCCTTCCTAGGCTTCAAATCGTTCCTAGATCTCTGTTCTCATACATATATTTCACGTCTATATTCTTCTAAATATCACAGATTCCCAATACCATTATTCATCCAGCAGAATGATTCCTAACTCAAATCAAACATGCTTTTAACCCTAAACATACACTGTTCACTCTATCTCACTTTACAGAAGAGCAGGGACAGAGTTGGTCTTACAATACAGGAAGCTACAGGATCTTCCACCAGCTGAGAACCTCAGAAGTCCATGCAGAAATAATCTCTTGAGAAGATGTAGTCAGCTATGAAGGACCTGAGAGAGCAAAAGTCATCTTGCATGGCACACAACCCGGTCAGGATGAAAGGATGTGTCTGAATCAGCCTCTCTCTTCTTAATGTAGTGAAGAAGGACAAAACCAAGCCTGGGTGGAGAGCTGTTCCCAGGTACTTATGGTTTCTATACCATTCTAACTTGTGAAAGTGTCACAGGAAGTAGGCAAAGCCTCGATCTCAGAGAGCATACGAAGCAACTGTTAGGACAAAGTGGTGGCCAAGGCAGTGACATCATTCAGTTCCTTAAGAAAGTGACCTCACCTACTTCCTTGGTGATGAGACTCTCTGAATTTAGGATCCAGGAAGCCAGGCCCCCATTACCAGTACCAGTCCCAGTCCCAGTGAGCTCACTTGTTTGGATTTACCAAGGAGAGAGTCAGTCTTTCTTGGGACCTACTAATGTGAGCGTGGCCAAATGCCAGGATAGCTCTTAAGAGGGGCCTTTCCTGAGAGGACAGAAAGTGGCTCACCGCTGGCTCCTGACAACTTCACAGAGTTGTCAAAGGAGACCAGATCTATGACAGGAAATGCCATTGTTGAGAAATATGGCCTACCAGTCAGAGGACACTCCGGATAGTCACAGACCTACTTGGGGGAAAAGGTGCCTTGGTGTGTGTGGACGACAGTTTGTGGTTTTGTCTCATGTTCTGAGAATAGGTAAAAAAAAAATGTCGGTTTGTTTGTTTTGGAGTGGAATGTTTCCAATAAGTCTTTGACAAGGCGAGTGTTTCTATGTCTGTGTATCCCCCTGTCTCCATGGTTGTAGACATTAGAAAAAAGAATGCCACAATGGGTGTGTCCTGTCTAGGACAAAGCTTCCCAGCATTCATCTTGCCCAATTTATGAATGGACTGCAGCTTGCCTTATCCATGGGCAAGACCTACTATGATCCTAAATTCCTGTATTCGTCCTGAATTCTGGCCACTCTCCATAATAGTCTCATGGTTTTGTGTCCAAGATATATATATCACCTCAAAGCTCTGTGACATGGCCATGTACTGGATAGCTGAAGGGAATGGCGAGCATCTCAGAAAACTCAGATATCAGTGTGACCAGGGAGTCTCAGTGGAAAAACCCTGCTTTGGGCCTTTTGCTTACCTATTCTTCTGTTGTCCTGAATGTCAGGAAGGTCTTTGCCTAAGGCCAACCCTTTGTGAAGCCTGATGAAAACAGTTTTCAAATGGAAATGAATGAGCATCACCTGTGGCTCTTTGCTTAATTGCTTTGGAAAGGTATGTGACTGAATCAGCCTCCTGGCCCTGTGTGAGGCTGTGGCTTAGATTCTCTGCACCTAATCGATCTAAAGAAAGATCCCATGTGTGCATCCAAAACCAAAATGGCCAAAAGAGCAATCATTGTGGATTAAGTCTCTCACCTTCCTCTGTAAGGTTCCTGAGTTACATCAGTGAGAATAGGGATCCTTTGGGTCAAATGAGTTCTTCAAAGCCCTGCAGATTCTAGCCCATAGATGCTTGGGTTTTCTCATTACTCCAATTCAAATAAAGAATCCAAACCCCACAGTCAGTAGGCCTCAGATTGGAGAAGTGGAGCAGTATTAAACACAAGTCTATTTGATCACTCCTGGTTCACAGGAAGGGTGTCCAGACCACCCTGACTTTAGGCAAATTAGGGGCAAGGGAGCTTTTTTGGACACTGTCTTGGACTGCGCCCCTCATGGAAACTTCCAGGCACAGGTAATGATGAGTGTATATATAGAAGAAGATGAGTGCCATGTGGGAGTGTTTTGGTTTTAATTGTGGTCATTTGTGTGGCAGTTGGAAGAGATGCCTGGGTCAACCTGTGCTTGAACTCTGGTGTGATTCCAATTAGAGACTGAGTTCTGGAACTGACCTCAGAGAAGTATTGCCATAAATTATGTTGGTATTTTAGGAGGCCACGCATGAGATTTGCCCTTGGAAACTGAGATCTATGCCCATTTTGGCTTTCCACAGATCACTGGGAATCTCAGCAAGGATATCACATGATTTTATTCTGAAAGTCGTGGCATGTATAGTTGAGAGTCTTAACACATATGTACCTCACATTGTAGACCTCAATGGCCCTGGCTTCATGTGACCTTTTGGCAACTCTTTGGAAAGCCTTGCCTGTGAGAGTTCTCCAGAGATTTTATTGCAATGAGATTCCTCACTATTTACAGGTTCCTGTATAAATTGAAACCCCCAGTGCCTCCAACGTTATCCTTGAAAAATGGCTAGATAAATATCATGAAATTTTTAAAATTCCCATGATCAGGTGGCACTGGAGAACCTTTGGATGTCCTGTTGCTGATCATGAGTGTACCAGACCCTGCCTTAATTCACTGGGTTTCATGAAAATGGTGTAGAACAGAGATGCCAGAAATTTGGACCCTGTCGAGTAGGGGGCCTAGAGCAGTGGAGTGTAGGTGTGTGAAAAAACATCTGTGGTGGGGCCACGTGGATCTGCCATTGGCTTTCAAATGACTTGTGACTGACATGGTGAACCCAGCAGACCCTTATATGTAAAGGCATCTTGTTATATGGAGAGGGTTCAGGGCAATGTTCAGAATCAGGTTGCTTTGGTCAAGGTGGAAAGCTATGTGGATAGAAGCGTGGTTGTTGCATTCTCCTGCAGACCCTGACCCACCACACGTGAGAGTCCTCCCTCCAGAACTGTGTCCCAGTTGTACTCCTTGTATTTCGTGAAGCCAACACCAAACTCCCAGTGCAGCAGTAAGAAACACCATGAAAAGTGGAGGATGACCAAATGGCTTCACAGTCCACACAGGTAGATACTTAGACACCAGTGGCCACAGTTTCCTAAAAAGAGAAAATTAAGAACTGCTGCCTCATGTTCACTAGAAAATAAGGAAGCATGTCCTCCATGTCAAATAGATGCAGACCCAGAATTGCTAGTCTCACTACCAAGGACGCTAAAGCTCCTGACAACAACGTATATTTCAAGGGCCCAACCTCAGAGGCAGTTTATCAAAAAGTAATTAGGCCAGCAGAGCTCGAAGTTTGTGTAGTGTTTACCCTCTCCCTTACTTTTGGAAACTGTTCTACCACCTCCAAGTTTGTGAACTCCTGATCATTTTCCTTTCCACATATGTAATCACAGATTTTCTAACTCTTCTCCACTAATTGTGTCTTAGTTGCTGCGAAGGTAATGTGAAGGCATTGTTCTGGATGAGAGTGGGAAGATTTTTGTGTAGAACATAATTGCATACACATTAGATTCATTTTGCTATTTTCCATTTGAAATACTGAATCCCTGACACTAACCCATACCCTACTAGACTCTGACTACTAATCCTAATATGAGAAAAAGAAACCTAACAGAATACGAATACAGGCCATTCATAGGAAGCATGGTGTATACTTTAATTTGCCTTATGCTTTATCAATGGTATGTGTTATAAATATAGTCAATTTTTTATTGTAATATTTCTCCATGAGTTTTTAAAGTTAACCCATTTGTAAATTTCTGTCTCCCTTTCTCTGTAGCCTATTCAGCACATGTATTATTTTAGGCATATTTAGAATCCTACCTGGTATGACATGTACATTCTTGTGAGCTCACTGATTTTGGAAGATACAAATTGTGAGAAGAGATCACTCCCCCTAAATACTGATGGAACTGGAATTCAACCTGAGGGTGAATTTCCTAGATGAACAACATAATACATAAATCCATGTTCATTAAAATGAATATATTTGGATATGTGGATGATATATATTTCATGATGAATTTCGATTGTCATATATATTGCTACATTTTAATGTCTTTGAATGTGTGTTTCTATCTATGTATCTATCTATATATCTATTTCTCTCTCTCTCTCTCTCTCTCTCTCTCTCTCTATATATATATATATATATATATATATATATATATATACTCTCCAGATTTTTCAAAATATGAAATATATGTGTCTTATTATACACTTCCTAAATTCACTCATGTTTCTATATGTGGATTTATAATCAACATTTCACAAGATTTTTCTCAGAAATATTCATCCACCTGAAATACATATTTATTTCCTAGTACTGAAAACTAACTTCGGTGAATGGTGCTTACAAATCCTAATATTTCTACAGTAACTACCCAGTTTAACATGAATGCAAGTAGAACCCTATGGGACATGATGTATATTTGAAGGTCATTTATATTCAACACTTGTACATTACTATTTCTTCAGTTTATGGACATCAAAGGATATATCATTTCATCCACAAGTTCAAAAATTTGTAGGCATTTGGTTCACTTTCAATCACTTCCTGCCTCAGAACACATGTATTCCTCCATGTTTCTTGACTGGTCTTTTAATGAGACTTCGTTCCAAACACATTATTTTCAATTTCCATAATCATTTTTGAAGCAAAACTCACACACTCTTCATGATAAACCATAATGCTAATATCAAAATTAGATGTATAACTGGTTGGAAGGAATGTACATATATCAATATAAGATTTTCTATATATTTTCAGATATCAATTCAATCCATTATTTAAAGTTGGAACCAGCTATGTTATTTATTTACAGTATTTTCCATTATGGCATCTTATCCATATTCATAGACACAGGGTACACCTTTTGTATCCCCAATACTAAAGTATAAGTCTTTAAATTATTGCTTCAGAAACGTTGGAAGAAATACTCTACTCACCTGATATACATATACATTTCATCTCAGTGATATTCCTGACACAAAATTCAAGGGTCACACTTATGATTGTTCCAAAGCCTAAATTGAATGTGACCATGTATTACTAAAAATATTCATGTCCTGGTTCTCTAATGCTCTCAAATATCATTCCTATTGGTGACTACATATTTGTTTCTTCCTAAGATTATATATTCAACCTCAACCCTGTTAAAAATGTCTTTTCCTGTCACACACTTTGTACTTTGCCTGATTTCCTAATGTCTCTATTGATACCTGCTTTCCTACACCTTTTTTCCAGTTCATCATTGTGAATGACTCTTCAGATTTGCTGACATTTACATTCAATCTCTAATAAAACCCCTTTGCTAAAGAACTTTTTGTCCAACTCCTAGACTCAATAAAATGGGTTGCTCAAAGCCCTGCAAAAGGTAGCCCATAGGTGCTTGTGTTTTCTCATGACTCCAATTCACATAAAGAATCTAAACCCCACAGTCAGTAGGCCTCAAATTGGAGAAGCGGAGCAGTATTAACGGCAGGCCTATTGATCACTCCTGGTTAACAGGAAGGGTGTCCAGGCCACCTTGATTTTGGGCAAATGAGGGGCAAGGGAGCTTGTTCTGGACACCGTTTGGGCTGAGCCCATCATGGAAAGCTCCATCTAGAGGTTATAATGAGTGTCTATATGGAAGCAGATGAGGGCCATGTGGGAGTGTTTTGGTTTTAATTGTGGTCATTTGTGTTGTGGTTGGAAGAGATGACTGGGTCCACCTGGGGTTGAACTCTGGTGTGATTCCCCTAAGATACTGAGTTTTGGAAATGACCTCAGAGAAGTATTTCCATTAATTGTGTTGGGATATTAGGAGGCCACACATGAGCGTCGCCCACGCATGAAAGTAGGCCTCAAATTGGAGAAGCATAGCTTTTTGTCCAAATCCTTTACTCATTCTTCTTTCTAATCCTACAGTCTATATTCCTAATCCTACTGACTATACCTGTTTGACTGGATGTTCTCTTTGACATTCAATCAGCCAAGGTACAAGGTCCTGTACCATTGTATATCGATTTATCTGAGACAACTCTGCAGAACATAATTCAAATCTAAGTATCACAATCAAAGGCCCAGTGTTCTTCTGGGCTTCAAATCTTACCTAGGCTTCTGTTTGCATACTTATATTTCACCTATATATCCACGTTAAGTAAAATAAATATTTTTGGTCCTGTGGATGATATATATTTCATGATGAATTTTCTACTCACCTAATATACATATACATTTCATCTCAGTAATATTCCTGACACAAAATGCAAGGGTCACACTTATGATTGTACCAAAGCCCAAATTGAATGTGACCATGTATTACTAACAACATCCATGACCTGGTTCCCTAATGCTCTCAAATATTATTCTTAATCGTATAATAAGACTACATATTTGTTTCTTCCTAAGATTATATATTCAACCTCAACCCTGTTAAAAATGTATTTTCTTATCACACACGTTGTAATGTACCTGATTTCCTAATGTCTCTATTGATATCTGCTTTCCTACACCTTTTCTCCAGTTAATAATTGCGAATGACTCTTCACATGTGTTGACATTGACATTCACTCTCTAACTGAATCCCCATAGCTAAAAAACTTTTGGTCCAAATGCTTTACTCCCTATTCTTTTGAAACCTACGAACTATCTTCCTAATCCTACCGACTATCCCTGTTTGAGTGGATGTTCTCTTCTACATTCAATGATCCAAGGTACAAGGTCCAAGGCCATTGATTATCTATTTATCTGAAACATCTGTGCAGAACGAAATTCAAAGCTAAGTATACCAATTGAGTGCCCAATGACCTTCTGGGCTTCCTATCGTTCCTAGATTTCTGTTTTCATATTTATGTTTCACCTCGATAGTCTTATAAATATCACAGGTTCCGAATACCATTATTCATCCAGCAGAATGATTCCTAACCCATATCGAACATGTTATTAACCCTAACCATACACTGTTCCCTCAATCTAACTTTACATAAGAGCAGGGAAAGAGTTGGTCTTACAATACAGGAATGTAGGGGATCTTCCACCTGCTGAGAACCTATAACGTCCATGCAGAAATGATCTCTGTACAAGATGTTGGCAGCTATGAAGGACCAGAGAGAGTAAGAGTCTGGTCAGGATGAAGGGTTGTGTCTGAATCAGTCTCTCTCTTCTTAATGTAGAGAAGATGGACCAAAGAAGGCCTGTGTGGAGAGCTGTTCCCCAGTGCCTATGGTTGATATAGCATTCTAACTTGTGAAAGTGTCACAGGAAGTAGGGGCAGCCTCAATCTCATGGGACCCTTGGAAGCAAGTGTTAGGACAATGTGGTTGCCAAGGCAGTGACCTCATTCAGTTTCTGATGGAAGTGACCTCACATCACTTCCTTGATGATGGAACTCTCTGAACATGGGATCCAGGAAGCCAGGCACCCAGAGCCAGTCCCAGTTTCAATCCCAGTGGTCTCACTTGTTTGGATTCATCAAGAACAGAGTTAGTCTTTCTTGGTACCTACTGATGTGAGGATGGCCAAATGCCAGGAAAGCTCTGAAGAGCGGCCATTCCTGAGAAACCAGGTAGTGGCTCGCCACTGGCTCCTGTCAACTTCATAGAGTTGCACAAGGAGAACAGATCTGAGACAGGACAGGCCATTTCGGAGGAACATAGTATGGCCCATCAGTCAGAGGACCTCCGGATAGTCAAAGACCTTCTTGGGGGAAGGATTTGCCTTTGTGGGTGTGTGTGTGTGGGTTTGTGTTTTTTTGTCTCATGCTCTGAGAATATGTAAGAAAGGTGATTTGTTTGGTTTGGAGTGAACTGATTCTAGTAAGTCGTCTGACAAGGTGAGTGTTTCTGGGTCTGTGTATTCCACTGTGTCCGTGGTTGTAGACATTAGAAAAAAGAATGCTTCAATGGATGTGTCCTGTCTAGTAGAAAGCTTCCCAGCATTCATACTTCCCAATTTATGAATGAACTGTGGCTTTCCTTATCCATGGGCAATCCTGATATCTTCCTAAGTTCCTGTTTTCTTTCTGAATTCTGGCCACTCTCCCGAATAGGCTCATGTTTTTGTGTCCAAGATATGTACCACCTCCAAGCTCTGTGACATGGCCATGTACTGGATAGCTGAAGGGAATTGCGAGCATCTCAGAAAACTGAGATATCAGTGTGATCAGGAAAGTCTCAGTGGAGAAACACTGCTTTGGGCTGTTTTCTTACCTATTGTTCTGTTGCCCTGAATGTCAGGAAGGCCTTTGCCTCAGGCCCCAATTTGGGAAGCCTGAAGAAAACAGTTTTCAAATGGAAACTAATGGGAATCACCTGTGGCTCTGTGCTTAATTGCTTTGGAATGGGATGTATCTGAATCAGGCTCTAGGTCCTGTGTGAGGCTGTGGCTTAGATTCTCAGCACATAATGGATGTAAAAAAAGATCCCATGTGTGAATCCAAAACTAAATTAGCCAAAAGAGCAGTCATTGTGGAAGAAGTCTCTCGCCTACCTCTGTAAGGTTCCTGACCTCAATCAAGGGTGAATAGAAACCTTTGGTTCAAATGAGTTCTTCAAAGCCTTGCAGAGGCTAGCCCATAGGTGCTTGGGTTTTCTGCAAAATCCAAATCACATAAAGAATTTATAACTGACTTTCAGTAGGACTCAAACTGGAGAAGCAGAGCAGTATTTACAGCAGGCCTATTTTATCACTCCTGCTTCCCCGGACGAGTTTCCAGGCCACCCAGACTTTAGGCAAATGAGGGGCAAGGGAGTGTATTTTGGACACTGTCTTGGGCTGCGCCCCTCATGGAAACCTCCAGCCAGAGGTAATAATGAGTGTCTATATGGAAGAAGATGAGGGCCATGTGGGAGTGTTTTGGTTTTAATTGTGGTCATTTGTGTGGCGGTTGGAAGAGATGACTTGGTCCACCTGGGCTTGAACTCTGGGGTCATTTCCCTTAGAGACTGAGTTCTTGAACTGACCTCAGAGAAGTATTGCCAAGAATTGTCTTGGGATTTTAGGAGGCTTCGCAAGAGAGTGGCCCTTGGACACTGAGATATAGACACAGGGTGGCTTTTCACACAGCACTGGGAATCTGAGCCAGGATATCACATGATTTTATTGTGAAAGACTTGGCAGCCATAGATGAGAGTCAAATCACACATGGACGGCAAATTGTAGACATCAATGGGCCTGAATTCATGTGATCTTTCGGCCACTATTTGGGAAGACTTGCCTGTGAGAGTTCTCCAGAGATTTCATTGAAATGAGCTTCCTCACCATTTAATGGTTCCAGAATGAATTGAAACACACAGTGCCTCCAACTTCATCCTTGAAAAATGGCTAGATAAATACCATGAAATTTTTTAAATTCCCATCACCAGGTGGCACTGGAGAAACTTTGGATGTCCTGTTTCTGATCATGAGTATATAATACAGTGCCTTGATTGACTGGTTTTCATGAAAATGGTTCAGAACAAAGATGTCAGAAAGTTGAAGACTGCTGAGGAGTGGGCACAGAGCTGTGGTGGGAAGGTGTGTGATAAAACACCTGTGGTGGGGCCATATGGATCTCCCATTGGCGTCCAAATTGCTTGTGACTGACGTGGTGCAGCCAGCAGACCCTTATATGTAAAGGCATCTTGTTATATGGAGAGGTTTCAGGGCAATGTTTAGAATCAAGGTGCTATGGTCAAGGGGGCAAGCTATGTGGGATAGAAGCCTCGTTGGTGCATTCTCCTGCAGACCCTGACCTACCACACATGGCAGAACTCCCTCAAGCACCGGGTAACAGTTGAATTCTATGTATTTCATGAAGCAATACCAAAATCCCAGTGCAGCAGCAAGAAACACCACGAAAAGTGGAGGATGACCAAATGGCTTCACAGTCCACATGTGGATACACTTAGCCCCCCGTTTCCACAGTTTACCTACAAAGAGAGAATTCAGCACTGCTGCCTCATATTCAGTGGAAAATAAGAAACCATGTCCTCCAGGTCAGATAGATTCAGACCCAGCTTTGATGGTCTCATTACAACGGAAGCTAAAGCTCCAGACAATAATATATATTTCAAGTGCCCAACCTACGAGGCAGTTTCTCAAGAAGTCTTTAGGCCAGTAGAGCTCCATGTTTGTGGAGTGTTTACTCTGTCCCTTACTTTTGGAATCTCCTCTACCACCTCCAAGTTTGTGAACTCCTGAGCACATTCCATCCCAGTTATTTATTCACAGATTTTCTAACTCTACTCCTCTAATTGTGTCTTTCTCTGGGTGATGGTAATGTCAAGGCATTGTTCTGGATGAGAGTGGAAAGATTTTTGTGTACCACATATTTACATACACATTGTATTCATTTTCCAATTTTCCATTCGAAATACTGAATACCTGACACTAACACCTACCTTGGTAGACTCTGACAACTAATCCTAACAAGATGGAGAAAAATAACCCAAAAAGAAAAAAATACAAGCAGTTCAGAACTGGAGGCATGGTGTATAGTTGGAATTGTCTTTTGCATTATATAGGATAGGAGATATAAATGTAGTCAATTATTTGTTGAAATAGTTCTCCATGTGTTTTAAAGTTAACAAATATGTGAATTCCTGTCTCCCTTTCTCTGTAGCCTATTCAGCACATGTATTTTTACATGCAATTATAGAATCTTACCTTATACCACACGTACATTCTTGTGACGTGGCTGACTTGGCAGATACAAATTTTAAGAGATCACTCTTCCTAAATGCTATTGGAACTGAAAATTCAACCTATGAGTGAGCTTCCTTGTTGAATAACATTATACATAAATCCAGGTTCAAGAAAATAAGTATTTTTGGATCTCTGGATGATATACATTTCATGGTGAATTTCAATTGGTATATATTATGTTATTTTTAATGTCTGTGTATGTTTGGTTGTGTGTGTGTGTGTGTGTGTATATATATATATATATATATATATATATATATATATATATATATATACTCTCCAGATATTTTAAAATATGAAATATGTGTCTTATTATACACTCCCTTAACTCATTCATATTCAAGTATGTGGATTTATAATCAAATTTTCTCAAGACTTTTCTCAAAATATTCATTCTCCTTAAATACATATTTGTCTCCTAGTACTGAAAATTAACTTTAGTGAATGGTGCATAAAAATCCTAATATTTCTACAGTAACTGACCCAGTTTAACATCAATGCAAGTAGATTCCTATGGGACATGATGTGTATTTTGATGTTCATTTTTATTCAAGACTGCTACATTACTGTTTCTTCAGTTTATGCACATCATAGGATATATTTTCATCCACAAGTTCGCAAATTTATAGGCATTAGTTTCACTTTCAATCACTTTCTTCGTCAGAACACATGTATTCCTCCATGTTTCTTGACTGGTCTTTTGATGAGACTTCTTTTTAAACACATTATTTTCAATTTCCATGATCACTTTTGAAGCAAAACTCACATATTTTTCATGATAAACTATAATCCTAATATTACCTTTAGATGTATTGCTGGTTGGAATGAATGATGTTATATCAATATAAGATTTCTTATAAGATTTCAGATATCAATTCAATCTGTTATTTAAAGTGGGACCAGTTATATTATTTATTCAAAATGTGGTCTATTCATGCATTATCTCTATATTCATACACACAGGGTACACCTCTTTGTACACCCAATACTAATTTATAGGACTTCAAAACATTGCTCCCAGAATTGCTGGAAGAAATATTCATGTCACCTGATCTACATATACATTCTATGACTGTAATATTCTGGACAAAAAATGCAAAGGTCACACTTGTGATTTTACCAAAGCCTAAAGGGAAAGTGAACATGGATTACTAAAAGCATCCAAGGCCAGGTTGTCTAATGCTCTCAAATGTCAATCCTACTGGTGACTGCATATTTGTTTCTTCTTAAGATTATATATTCAAACTCAACCCTGTTCAAAATGTCTAATCCTATCACTCACTTTATTCTTTGCCTGATTTTGTAATATCTCTATTATTAACTGCTTTCCCACATATTTTTCAAAGTTCATCATTGTGACTGAATCTTCATATGTCCTGACATTTACATTCACTCTCTAACTGAAACCCTATTTTTAAAGAAGTTTCGGTCCAAATTCTAAACTCACTCTACTTCCTAACCTACCGACTATCTTTGTAATCCTACCAACTATCCCTTTTTGAATGGATGTTCTCTTCCTCATTCAATCATCCAATTTACAAGGTCCTATGCCATTGTATATGGATTAATCTGAGACATCTGTGCAGAACGTAATTCAACACTATGTATCCCAATCAAGGGCCCAATGCGCTTCTGGGCTTCAAATTCTAGATTTCTGTTTTCATACATATATTTCACCTATATAATCTTATAAATATCGCAGGTTCCCAATACCATTATTCATCCAGCAGAATGAGTCATAACACAAATCGAACATGTTATTAACCCTAACCATACACTCTTCCCTCAATCTAACTTTACAGAAGAGCAGGGACAGAGTTGGTCTTACAATACAGGAATGTAGGGGATCTTCCATTTGCTGAGAATCTTAAAGGTCCATGCAGAAATGATCCCTGGAGAAGATGTAGGCAGCAATGAAGGACCTGAAAGATTAAAAGTAATCTTCCATGGCAAACAACCTGGTCAGGATGAAGGGTTGTGTCAGAATCAGCCTCTCTCTTCTTAATGTAGAGAAGATGGACCAAACCAGGCCTTTGTGGAGAGCTGTTCCCGGGTGCCTATGGGTGATATACAATTCTAACTTGTGAAAGTGTCACGGGAAATAGGGGCAGCATCCATCTCATGGGACCCTTGGAAGCAACTGTGAGGACAAAGTGGTTTCCAAGGCAGTGAACTCATTCAGTTCCTGAAGGAAGTGACCTCAACTAACTTCCTTGGTGATGGAACTCTCTGAACTTGGGATACAGGAAGCCAGGCACCCAGAGCCAGTCCAAGTCCAACTCCCAGTGGTCAAACTTGTTTGGAATTTCCAAGGACAGAGACAGTCTTTCTTGGTACCTACTGATGTGAGGATGGCCAAATGCCAAGAAGGTCTGAAGAGGGGCTTTTTCTGAGAAAGAAGGTAGTGGCTCACCACTGGCTCCTGACAGCTTCATAGAGTTGGACACAGAGACCAGATCTGAGACAGGACAGCCCATTATGGGGGAATATATTAAGGCCCACCAGTCAAAGGACACTCCGTATTTTCACAGACCTACTTGGGGGTCTGTGTGGGTTTTTGGTTTGTCTCATATTCTGAGTATAGGTAGGAAAGTTGTTTGGTTTGGTTTGGTGTGAATTGTTTCTAGTAAGTCTTTTGACAAGGCGAGTGTTTCTATGTCTGTGTATCCCACTGTGTCCGTGGTTGTAGTCATTAGACAAGAGAGCGCATCAATACATATGTCCTGTCTAGTAGAAATCTTTCCAGGATTTATCCTGCCGTATTTATGAATGATCTGCGGCTTGCCTTATGGATGGGCCACTCCTAATATCTACATAAGTTGCTGTTTTCTTTCTGAATTCTGGACAATCTCCAGAATAGGCTCATGGTTTTGTGTCCAAGATATGTACCACCTCCAAGCTCTGTGACACGGCTATGTACTGGATAGCTGAAGGGAATGGTGAGCATTTCAAAAAACTCAGATATCAGTGTGACCAGGAAAGTCTCAGTAGAGAAACTCTGCTTTGGGCCTTTTGCTTACCTATTGTACTGTTGCCCTGAATGTCAGGAAGGTCTTTGCTTCAGGCACCCCTTTGAAAAGACTGAAGAGTTTTCAATTGGAAATGTATGGGCATCAGCTGTGGCTCTTTGCTTAATTGCTTTAGAAAGGGATGTGTCTGAATCAGCTTCTTGGCCCTGTGTGAGGTTGTGGCTTAGATTCTCAGCACCTGATGGATCTAAAAAAATCCCATGTGTGCATCTAAAACCAAAATAGCCAAAAGAGCAGTCATTGTGGATTAAGTCTCTTGCCTTGCTCTGTAAGGTTCCTGACTTCCATCTTTGAGGATAGGGATCTTTTGGGTCAAATGAGTTCTTCAAATCACTGCAGAGGTTAGGCCATAGGTTCTTGGGTTTTCTCATGACTCCAATTAACAAAAAGAATCTAAACCCCTCAGTCATTAGGCCACAAAATGGAGAATCAGAGCCATATTAACGCTAGGCCTCTTTGATCACACCTGGTTCACATGTAGAGTGTACCTGCCACACTGACTTTAGGCAAATGGGAGCAAAGGACCTTATTTTGGATACTGTCTTTGTCTGTGGCCCTCATGAAAACCTACAGCCTGAGGTTATGATGAGTGTCTATATGGAAGAAGATGAGGGCCATGTGGAAGTGTTTTGGTTTTTATTGTGGTCATTTTTGTGGCCGTTGGAAGAGATGACTGGGTCCACCTGGGCTTGAACACTGCTGTGATTCCCCTTAGAGACTGAGTTCTGGAACTAACCTCAAAGAAGTATTGCCATGTATTGTGTTGGGATTTTAGGAGGCCAGGCATGAGAGTCGCCCTTGGAAACTGAGATCTAGGCCCAGGGTAGCTTTTCACAGAGCACTGTGAATCTCAGGAAGGATAGCAAACGATTTTATTCTTAAAGAATTGGCAGCCATAGTTGCAAGTCAAAACACACATGGACCACACATTGTAGACCTCAAATGCCAGGCTTAATGTGACCTTTTAGCCTGTCTTTGGGAAGCCTTGCCTGTTAGAATTCTCCTGAGCTTTCATTGAAATGAGCTTCCTCTCCATTTAATGGTTCCTGAATGAATTGAATCCCACAGTGCCTTAAACTTCATCCTTGAAAAATGGATAGATAAATACCATTGAATTTTTGAAATTCCCATGACCAGGTGTCACTGGAGAACCTTTGGATGTCGTATAGATAATCATGAGTGAACCAGACAGTGCCTTGATTGACTGGGTTTCATGAAAATGGTGTAGAACACAGATGTCAGTAATTTGGAGCCTGCTGAGTAGTCAGCCTAGAACAGTGGTGTGCAGGTGTTTGTTAAAACATCTGTGGTATGGTGATGTGGATCTGCCATTGGCTTCCAAATGGTTTGTGACTGACATGGTGCAGCCCCCATACCCTTGGATGTAAAGGCATCTTGTTATATGGAGAGGTTTCAGGGCAATGTTTAGAATCAGACTGCTATAGTCAAGGGGGCAATCTATGTGGGATAGAAGCCTGGTTGGTGCACTCTCCTGCAGATCCTTAACCACCACACGTGACAGAACTCCCTCCAGCACTCTGTTCCAGTTGACCTCCTCGTATTTCGTGAAGCAAATACCAAACTCCCAGTGCAGCTGCAAGAAACACCACAAAAATTAGAGAAAGACCAAATGGCTTCACAGTCCACACTGGGAGACAATTAGAACCCAAATGGCAACAGTTTACCTACAAAGAGAGAATTCAGCCCTGCTGCCTCATGTTCATTGGAAAAAAAGAAACCATGTGCTCTAGGTCACATAGATGCAAACACAGCTTTGATGGTCTCACTACAAAGGAAGCAAAAGCTCCTAACAACAACATATTTTTCAAGTGCCCAACCTCAGAGGCAGTTTCTCAAGAAGTGTTTAGGCCAACAAAGCTCCATGTTTGTGGAGTTTTCACCATGTACCTTACTTTTGGAAACACCTCTACCATCTCCAAGGTTGTTAACTCCTGAGCATTTTCCATTCCAGATGTGTATTCAGAGATTTTCTAACTCTTCTCCTGTTATTGTGTCTTACTTGGGGTGAAGGTAATGTCAAGGCATTGTTCTGAATGAGAGTCGGAAGACTTTTGGGTAGCACATATTTGCATACACATTGGATTCATTTTCCAATTTTCCATTCGAAATACTGAATCCCTGACTGTCAGAGGTAGAAGGAATTCTCCTTCAAAGAATAGCCAGACACTTACAAGAAACAGCCACCAGGAGACATCCTGTCTGGGAGACATCCTGTAGCCATCTGTCTCCCTGAGACATCCTGCGGCCATCTGTCTCCCTGAAACTTTCTGAGGTTATCTCACCTTGTGAAGACATCTAGAAATAAGAGAGATTTCTCACATCCAGCATATAAATACCCCTGTGTTAACAATAAAAATTTGCAGCTTGATCAGAACTCCTGTCTTGCTGTCATCTCTCGTGTCTCTTGTCCCTTCATTCCTCCCTATCTAGGTTCCCTGCCCACGTTGATGTGTCCTGCCGAGCGGGACATCTGGCGCCCAACGACTGGGTCTCGAGCCTTTGACTGAGGGGGACCCCGACCTCATGGAAGACTTTGTCAAGTGGAGCTCGCGATCACAGCAGAAGACACCACCGAGAAACAGATCCAGGAGGAGGTTGGGGATGACGCACGGTGAGTGACCCACCATGGACAAGCAGTTTTGTCACATGATTTGTTTTTGTCAGCCCTCAAGGAGTCCTTCAAGACCTGGGGGCGCGTGTTAAGAAAAAAGACTTAAATTTTTTCTTTTCACACAAAGGAGAACTGTGTCCATGGTTTCCCCTTGAAAGGATCATTGATGATAAAAGATGGCTTAGAGTAGGAGACTGTATAAAAGATTATTATGAATCCTTTGCCCAGAAAATGTGCCTGTTCCCACCTTTTCTTACTGGAACTTAATTAATGAAATTCTTAAAAGTTCACCCTTTGACAATGGTACCTTAAAACTTGTCAGGATTGGGGAAGAGACTATGCAACTACCTCTCATTCCCCCTCGGCATGCCCCTCAGTTAGTATAGACATAGACCCTTCTCAGGCTCCCCAGGACCGTGGGACCCTTCCTGATCCCCCTGAAAATACCACCGTAATGAATAAGGCTCCAATAATTACCAACTGCCTTTATCCAGTTTTAAATCCCGGAGACACATTGACCCCTGTGGAGGAGGCTACCTGGGAGAAGGAAGCAGCATCTCTACAATTCAGAAGACCCTCCACCTCTCAGGACCCTGCCACAGCCTATAGGACTTACACATCCACCTCCCTCCTATATCCCTACTGCCTTTTGTGCTCTGACCCTTCAGGGTAAAAATGCCCCCCCCCCAGATATTTTTTCCCACTTCCCTTGCCTAACCTGGCTCCCTTGAAAGCATCCTTACAATATAGAAGGGAACAGATCCAACCTTTAAAAGAATTAAGATCGCTTCAATCTGAGCTACGTTCATTAGCCTTAGGTACGGAGTCAGTGCAACTGTCCCACAGCGGTCTAATACAAAGGTGAAGCCACTCCATCGGCCTGTGCTCGCATTCCCAGTCACCACCAGTCAGATAGATAAGCCTGCCCAGGATGAGGTCAAAGACTTAGATGAGTATCAAGAGGAGGAAGCGAGGAAGTGAATCAAGGAGATCAAGACTCAGAGGATGAGAAGTTCACCCCTAGGCAGGAAGGAACCCAGAGTCTACAAAAAATTAAGCCTGCATTTTCTTGAAAAACTTAAAAAGGCTTGTGCTCACTATGGCCCCACTGCGTGCTGCATGTTGCCTTTATTAGAAATCCACAGCACACAATGGCTTACTCCCAATTATTGGAAATTTTTAGACCAAGCTACCCTCAGTGCCAGAGACTTCCTGTTATGGAATGCAGTTTTCAAAGAGCACTGTCGGGAAACTGCTCAAAAAATATTAACTAAGGCCTCCTCTAAATCCTGGACTTATGTTAAGCTAGTGGGCAATGAGCCTTTTGACACTAAAACTAAACAGGCACATTTCCCTGCTGGACTTTTGACGCAGATTCAGATGGCTTCCTTATATGCTTGGAGACACCTCCCTCAAAAGGCCTTGGCTACCACTTCCCTGGCAAAAATTTGACAAGGGCCCGGAGAGCCTTATAGCTACTTTGTTCCCTGGCTTAACCTAGCTGCAGAATGCTTGCTTGGACCAAGCCAAAGCGAAAGCACCTTTGTAAAACATCTTGCCTTTGAAAACTTCAACCCGGCATGTCAGGATGTTTTTTGACCACATAAGGATAAAGGGAAACTTTCTGACTTTATTAGACTCTGTGCAGGGGTGGGTGCAGCCCATGCCATGGATCTTGTCCTAGGTGCTGCTTCTACCAAGAACTTTCACAATCCTGGCTCAAATACTTGCTTTACTTGTAAACAACCTGGCCATTTTGCACGCAAGTGTCTGACAGGCAAACAAAGCCTAGGAATAGTGTCTCCTCAAACTGGGGCTAAACCGCCCCAAGCTACCCTTTGCCCTAGATGTGGTAAAGGTCATCACTGGGGCAGTGAGTGTAGATCTAAGACAAATGCCCTCAGACAGCCTATTTCTTTCCTCTTCTTGGGAAACTCCCTGCGGGGCCAGCCCCTGGCCATGACATCTCCCAGGACAAACCCAGGGGCAATAAAATTTGTTCCCTCCCAAACTCCCAACCTACCTCAAAATCCTTCTCCAAAATTGCCTCCCTCAAACTAGCCACCCCTGGCAGTGCAGGATTGGACTTCTGTGCCACCACTGATACTATATTAGACTCAATGCAAGGGCCCCAGATAATACCCACTGGAATTATGGGTCCCCCTCCATCTCATATGTGTGCCTTTATTCTTGGAAGAGCCTCTACTAACTTACAAGGTGTTCATTTCTTCCCTAGCATTAATGATTATGATTTCACTGGAGAAATAAAAATACTGGCCACAGCTATTAATGGAGTTGTGGCCATCGCAGCAGGAACAAGACTTGCAAATTAATACTCCTTCCCTTTTATCCAGCAGGCACTTCCACCGCCCAAACCTACCGATGGGGAATGAATCCTTGGGCTCCTCTGATGTATATTGTGTTCAACCCATTTCTCACAATAGACCCACCATATCCTTACTTATTGAAGGAAAAGAATTCCAAGGAATTCTAGGTACTGGAGCTGTTGACACAATTATTTCTCCAAAATACTGGCCATCAGCTTGGCCCCTCACCACATCCTTGACTGACCTTAAAGGGATAGGACAGTCAAAAAATCCTCTGGTCAGCTCTAGGGCTCTTCGCTGGACTGATAAAGAGGGTAATAAAGGAATGGTGACTACTTTCGTTGTTCCTGACCTCCCTGTTAACCTATGGGGCCGAGATATTTTGAGTCAAATGGAAGTTATTCTGGCCAGTCCCAATTCCATAGTGACTCATCAAATGCTTCATATCAATTCTGTCCATGGTACAGGCCTTGGGAGACTGAGACAAGGACTGGTTGAGCCTATACAACCCATACAAAAAACAAATACATAGGGACTTGGGTATTCGGATTTTTAGTGTCGGTCCCTGGCTCTCCTGTACCCCATGGAGATAAACTTATTTGGGAGACTCAGACTCTTGTGTGGGTGGATCAGTGGCCCATTACCCAAGAAAATTTGGAGGCTACCTCCATGTTAGTGCAGGAAGAGCTGGCAGCCGGCCATGTAGAGCCCTCAACCTCACCATCGAATACTCCTATTTTTGTTATCAAGTAAAAATTAGGCAAGTGGTGCCTTTTACAATATTTGTGTGCCATTAATAAAGTTATGCACCCGATGGGAGCACTACAGCCAGGCATTCACACACCAGTGGCTATTTCGAAAAAGTATTGTAAAATGGTTATTGACTTAAAAGATTGTTTTTTTACCATTCCTTTACATCCTGAGGATAGAGCCTATTTTGCCTTTAGTCTCCCTTGCATTAATTTTCAGGGCCCTATGCAGAGATTTCAGTGGAAGGTTCTTCCCCAAGGTATGGCCAACAGCCCTAGTCTTTGCCAAAAATATGTTGCTCAAGCAGTACACCTTGTGAGAGAGTGATGGTCACAAATTTATATTTTACATTATATGGATGATTTGTTAATTGCTGCACCTAATACACATGACCATAATAATTGTTACTTGGACCTTTACAAAATCCTCACTAGCTTGGAACTACAGATAGCTCCTGATAAGGTACAAACACAGAACCGTTATAGCTATTTGGGCCTTAAACTTCAAGATAATCAGATCCAAATTCCTAAGATACAACTACGGTTGGACCATCTTCACATCCTTAATGATTTTCAAAAATTACTGGGGGATATTCAATGGCTATGAATATATTTAAAATTACCCATTTGTGTACATTTGCCCCTTAATGATATTTTGAGAGGTGATTCCCACCCCTCCTCCCCTCAGAAGCTTACTCCTGAGGCATGGCAGGCATTAAATCAAGTCACAGAAGCCATTGCCCAAAAGTTTGTTACACAAAATTCTTATAACCTTCCTCTGGTTCTGGTTATTTTACACACTCCTCATACACCCACAGGAATATTTCGGCAGTGAAATACACATTTTAAAAATAAAGGCTACTCCTTGCTTTGTGTCCATTTACCCACCACATCCTCCAAGGTTATTACTGTTTATCTTGCTCAGGTAGCTTCTATTATTTTTAAAGGTCGTTTGCTAACTCGACAACATTTTGTCAAAGACCCTGATAATATTTTAATTCCATTTACTAAGGACCAAAACCAATATTTACTACAGACAGAGGATGAATGGGGTATTGTCCTATCAGGCTTTTTGGGAACAATTGATAATCACCTCCCCAAAGACCCCCTTTTACATTTTGTCCAGTTACATCCATTTATTTTTCCCAAAATTACTCAAAAGGCTCCCATTCCTCAATTCCTTACTGTCTTTACAGACGGTTCCAGTAATGGCAGAGCAGTCTTTGTTGTCAATAACCAGCCTACCACCTTTGATGCTGTCTATCATTCAGCACAGTTTGTGGAATTGTTTGCCATAACACAAGTTTTTAAAACATTTTTTTGATAATCCTGTTAATATTTATACGTACAGTGCCTGCATTGCTCATTCTGTGCCCCTGCTGGAGATTTCACCCACCATTAAGCCTTCTTCCAATGTGGGCTTTCTGTTTCACCAGCTTCAGCAGCTAATTCAGGCCAGACAACACCCATTTTTCTTAGGACACATCAGGGAACACTCTGATCTTCCGAGCCCTCTAATACAAGGTAATGCCCAAGCTGATGCAGCAACTCGTTTCATCTTTCCAATTTTTGATGGCTCCATTCAAAAGGCCACGGAGTTACACAATCTTCACCATATAAATTCACAGAGCCTTCGATAACTATGTAAAATCACCAGGCAACAGGCACGAGAAATAGTAAAAGCATGCCCTGGTTGCTCTGTCTTCCTCCCCATTCAACACTTGGGAGTTAACCCCAGAGGATTACTGTCCAATCAGTTTTGGCAAATGGATGTTACTCATTTTTCTGAATTTGTAAAAAACACATATATACACGTTTCTATAGATACCTTCAGCGGCTTTATTTCTGCATCACCACATTCTGGAGAGGCTATCAAAGAATTCCTTTCTTATCTTGTTTCAGCCTTTTCCTTAATGGGTAAAAAAATACATATTAAAAAAAATAATTGTCCTGCATATACCAGTGCCGAGTTTTAACAGTTTTGTGGTACCTTGCACCTTACCTTAAAGACTTGGCTAACCCGCTTGAAGTCTTCTGCACTTGTATTTACCACTCCCAGGCATCGCCTTAATTGCATTATTTGCCCTTATTTTTCTTTCTCAAGACAATGAAGGCCATTCAGCCGCAGACTGACACTGGCATCTCTCGTCCAATTCTGTTCGCCGACCTGTTATGTGGCGAAATCCCCTTACAAATAAATGGAAAGGCCCAGATTGTGTCCTCCTCTGGGGACGAGGCTCAGCTTGTGTTTTGGACCAAGAGCAAGCAGGCCCTAGATGGTTACCAGAACGCCTGGTTAAACAGGATAATGACTTACATCAACATAGGGACGGAGGTCCTCCCCTTGAGGACAAATTTTCCTCTTTTTAGGATGCAGCCAACAATCTGTGTGAGCATCCTGCTTAAGGCACTTCTGCTGAACAGGTTTGTACATGGAGGCCTTGGTCCTCCACCTTCCAACATCATGGAGTACATTTTTGGCCCTCCCTGTGAATGCAAGGGAGGATCTTGGACTCAGGCTCCCACTAGTTGGACCCAGACTGCTGACTGCGTGACTAAGGTGGCTTACCTCCGTGCTGAGTTTGACCATAAGCTCGGAGGAGTTCATCAGCCTAAATGGGTATGTGTTATCAAGCCAAAGATTATTCCCCCTAGTACAAGTAAAGCTCTCCAAAATTGTTCTGAAACTTGAACGCATACCCAAGAGATGCATGTCTCTTCTTATGCGTCGGCCTCAATTTGTGTTAACAAGCAGGGAGAACAATTATTTGAAGCCTCCATAACTAAAACTCATGCAGCAGGGGGGACCACTATTCATTATACCCTCGTTCTTTTTGCCCGGGAAGGAGATGGCAAATACACCAAGCTACAGTCACCTGGGTGCCAAGGCCCTGTTGGTAAACCCTCCTGCTGCCCCATTAAGGTACCTACAGGGGTCTCTGATTGTGGAGGATTCAATGATGCTGTCAAGCATCCTCAGATAATCAAACTTTTGAAACCCCAAATCCCTGAGCTCACATATCATCGTTTAATATAGCCTAAATCCCAGCTCCCAGGTTTAGATACCAATACATTAGATACTTTGGAAACTACCTTCTCCTTCCTTAATAATTCCAAGCCCACCCTTGCTGGTGATTGCTGGCTCTCCATGACAACAGGGGCAATCATGCCTATTGCAGTTCTATTAATTCTATCATAGACGATGATAATACATGCCAACCCAGATTTCCTTTTAAAGTACAGCCTATAGGCACTTTTACAATATGTCTTTTAGGCGTGATGCAGAATAATACGTATGATACTGATGTTGGAGTTACTTCCTTTGGAAATTGCTCAACAGTACAAAACTATTCCTCACCCACCCCATCTTTGTCCCCCCAATGGCACAGTTTTTATGTGTGGAGGAAAATCGGCCTTCCCCAGGCTTCCAGCAAATTGGACTGTTGGCTGTGTTCTTGCCTTATTACTCCCTCATAAAACTATTGTCCTAGGAGAGGAAACTCTATGCATTCCTAGTCTAGACACCTTAGTGAAAAGACACAGGCGGGCAATACAGGCCTTACAACTCCTTGCCAGCCTTCGAATAACAGCTGCTGTGGGCACAGGTACAGCTGGCTTAGTCAGGCAATACACTCTTACCTCGCCTGTCTCAACAACTTATGAATGATGTATAAACTCTATCAGGAACCATTAAAGATTTGCAGAACCTAGTAGACTCCCTGGCGGAAGTGTTTCTTCAAAATAGACGAGGCTTAGATTTGCTGACAGCTAACCAGGGAGGTATTTGCTTGGCCTTAGGGGAACGATACTGCTTTTATGCCAATAAATCAGGCATAGTACGCTCTAAAATTAAGCAGCTTCAAGAAGATCTAGAAAAGAGACGAAGGGAACTTTTTGAAAATCCCCTCTGGACAGGGTTTAATGGATTTCTACCCTACCTTGTACCCCTATTAGGCCCTTTGTTGGGTTTACTTTTAATGGTGTCCATAGGCCCCTGCATTATAAACAGGCTGGTACACTTTATTAAAGAACAGATTAATATTTTGGCCTCTAAGCCCATACAGGTCCACTATCATCATCTGGAGATGGAAGACCATGCTGCCAACATTTAAAAGGATGTTCTACCCTTCTCACAGGATTATTTCTTAAGTTTACATCCCCACAGATCTCTTTTTCTTACATAAAACTATAAGTAACAGCTCTGACCAACCATCTTCTGCCATTGCCATAGGATTCGTCCTCCATGGGCCCCTCCGTTTGGGGGAGGATGCACCCATGGAGTGAGGATGTTAGGCCCTAATAACGGAGGGTGCAGGATGGACTGCAGGAGGATGGATCCACGGATCCCAAAACATAAGACCTCTTAGTGACACGGTCTGGTGCATGGCGGTCGGCATGCTTCCCCCTCAAAGCCGTCTCCTCCAAAAACATGCCAAGGCCACCAAGAAATCTTCTAGTAAACATGCTCTCTCAGATCAGGAGATATTCTAAGGCCTCCTTGAGAAACAGAGCCTCTATCACCCCCTAAAACATTGGCCAGTAAGGTATGGTCATATATTTTATATAAAAAAGGGGAGAGGTCAGGGGCTAGAAGGAAGTTCTCCTTCAAAGAATAGCCTTACACTGACAAGAAGCAGCCCCCTGGGAGATATCCTGCCTGGGAGACATCCCGCAGCCATCTATCTCCCTGAGACATCCTGCGGCCATCTGTCTTCCTGAAACATCCTGAGGTTATCTCACTTTCTGAAGACATCCAGCAACTGCCGATAAGAGAGCTTTTCCATCTGCAGCATATGAATTCGAATGTGAGAACAATAAAAGTTTGCAGCATGATCAGAACTCCTATCTTGCTGTCATCTGTCGTGTCTCTTGACCCTTGATTCCTCCCCAACTAGGTTCGTTACCCACGTTGATGTGTCCGGCCGACTGGGACAACTGTCACTAACCCATACCCTACTAGACTCTGACTACTAATCCTAATATGATGGAGAAAAATAACCCAAACAGAATAGAAATACATGCAGTTCGGAGGAGGCATGGTGTATAGTTGGACTTGCCTTTTGCATGATATAGGGTAGTTGTAATAAATCTAGTTAATTTTTAATTGAAATAGTTCTCCATGTGTTTTTAAAGTTAACAAACATGTGAATTCCTGTCTCCATTTCTCTGTAGCCTATTCAGCACATGTATTTTTATCTGCACATATCGAATCCTACTTGGAATCACACGTACATTCTTGTGAGGAGGCTGACTTGGCAGATACAAATTATGAGAAGAGATCACTCTTCATAAACGCTGTTGAAACTGAAAATTCAACCTTGGGTGAGCATCCTAGTAGATCAACATTATACATAAATCCATGCTCAGTAAAATAAATATTTTTGCATCTATGGATGATATATATTTCATGTTGAATTTCGTTTGGCATATATATTGCTACATTTTTTTGTCTGTGTGTGTGTTTTGTATATATATATACACACACACACACTCTCCAGATTTTTCAAAATATGAAATATATGTGTCTTATATACACTCCCTAAATTCATTCATGTTTATGTATGTGAATTTATAATCAACTTTTCACAAGATTATTCTCAGAAATATACATCCACCTGAAATACTTATTTGTTTCCTAGTACTGAAAAGTAACTTAAGTGTATGGTGCATACAATCCTAATATTTCTACAGTGACTGACACAGTTTAACATCAATGCAAGTAGATTTCTATTGGACATGATGTGTATTTTGAAGTTCATTTTATTCAACACTGGTATATTAAATTTTCTTCAGTTTATTCACATCATTGGATATATATTTCATCCACAAGTTCACAAATTTATGGCCATTTGATTCACTTTCAATCATTTCCGGCTTAAGAACACATGTATTCCTCCTGGGTTCCTGAATGGTCTTTTCATGACAGTTCTTTTCAAACACATTCATTTCGATTTCCATAATCATTTTGAAGCAAAACTCACACATTCTTCATGATATACCATAACTCTAATATTACCATTACATGTGTAACTGGATGGAATGAATGATTGTATATCAATATAAGATTCCCTGTATATTTTCTGATATCAATTCAATCCATTATTTAAAGTTTGAACCACTTATATTATTTATTCACAGGATGGCCTATTCATGCATTATCTCTCTATTTATAGACACAGGGTACATCTATTTGCATCCCCAATACTAATTTATTCATCTTGAAAATGTAGCTCCCAGAAATGTTGGAAGAAATACTCATGTCACCTGTTCTACATATACATTTTATCACAGTAATATTCTGGACACAAAAAGAAAATGTCACACTTATGATTGTACCAGAGCCTAAATTGAAGTGAGCATGCATTACTAAAAAATCCATGTCCAGGTTGCCTAATGCTCTCAAATGTCAATCTTATTGGTGACTACATATTTGTTTCTTCCTAAGATTATATATTCAAACTCAACCATGTTGAAAATGTCTAATCCTATCACTCACTTTATACTTTGCCTGATTTCCTACTGTCTCTATTGATATCTTCTTCCCTACACAGTATCACTGATCATTATTGTGACTGACTCTTCACATGTGCTGACATTTACTTTCACTCTCTACCTGAAAGCCTATTGCTAAAGAACTTTTGTTCCCACTCCTATACTCACTCTTCTTACTAAACCTACGGACTTATGTCCTAATCCTACTGACTATCCATTTTTGACTGGATGTTCTCTTCGACATTCAATTATCCAAGGTACAAGGTCCTATGCCATTGATATTGATTCATCTGAGACAACTGTGCAGAATATTATTCAAAGCGAAGTATCCCACTCAAGGGCCTAATGCCTTTCTGGGCTTCAAATCTTACCTAGATTTCTGTTTTCAAACTTATATTTCACCTGTATATTCTTGTAAATATCGCAGGTGTCCAATACCATTAATCAACTCGTAGAATGAATCCTAACCCAAATAGAACCTGTTATTAACCCTAACCATACACTGTTCCCTCAATCTCACTTTACAGAAGAGCAGGTACAGAGTTCGTCTTACAATACAGGAATGTAGGGGTTCTTCCACCTGCTGAGAACCTCAAAGGTCCATGCAGAAATGATCCCTGGATAAGATGTAGGCAGCTATTGAGGAACTAAGAAAGCAAAAGTCGTCTTCCATGGCAAAAACCCTGGTCAGATTGAAGGGATGTGTCTGAATCAGCCTCTCTCTTCTTAATGTAAAGATGGACCAAACCAGGCCTGTGTGGAGAGCTGTTCCTGGGTGCCTATGGTTGATATACCATTCTAACTTGTGACAGTGTCACAGGAAGTAGGGGCAGGCTCCATTTCATGGGACTCTTGGAAGCAACTGTTAGGACAAAGTGATTGTCACGGCAGTGACCTCATTCAGTTGCTGAAGGAATTGACCTACCTAACTTCCTTGTTGATGGAACTCTCTGAACATGGTATCCAGGAACCCAGAGACCCAGAGGCAGTCCCAGTCCCAGTCCCAGTGAACTCAATTGTTTGGATTTACCAAGGACAGGGTCAGCTTTTCTTGGTACCTACTAATGTGAGGATGGCAAAATGACAGGAGAGCTATGAAGAGGGTCCTTTCCTGGGAAAGCAGGTAGTTGCTCACCACTGGCTCATGGCAACTTCACAGAGTTGGAAAAGGAGACAAGATCTGAGACTGTAGAGGCAATTTCGGGGGAACATAGTATGGCTCACCAGTTAGAAGACACTCCATAGAGTCACAGAACTACTTGGGGGAAAGAGGTACCTTTTTGAGTGTGGGTGTGAGTATGTGGTTTTCACATTTTCTGAGAATAGGTAGAAAAGTCGGTTTGTTTGGTTTGGGGTGGACTGTTTCTTGTTTGTCATTTGACAAGGTGAGTGTTTCTATGTCTGTGTATTTTACTGTGTCAGTGGTTGTAGACAATAGTAAAGAGAATGCATCAATGGATGTGTTGTGTCTAGTAGAAAGCTCCCAGCATTCATCCTGCCTAATTTATGAATAGAGAGTGGCTAGCCTTATTGATGTGCAATACCTATTATCTTCCAAAGTTCCAGTTTTCTTCCTGAATTCAGTCATCTATCCAGAATAGGCTCATGGTTTTGTGTCCAAGGTATGTACCACCTCCAAGCTCTGTGAAATGGCCATGTACTGAATAGCTGAAGAGAATGAGAGCATCTCAGAAAACTCAGATATCCGTGTGAATAGGAAAGTCTCAGTGGAGAAACCCTGCTTTGGGCCTTTTGCTTACCTATTTTTCTGTTGCCCTGAATGTCAGGAAGGTCTTTGCCTCAGGTCACACTTTGTGAAGCCTGAAGAAAATAGTTTTCAAATGGAAATGAATGGGCATCACCTGTGGCTCTTTGCTTAATTGCTTTTAAAATGGATGTGTCTGAATCAGCATCTTGGCCCTGTGTGAGGTTGTCGCTTAGATTCTCAACACCAGAAGGATCTAAAGAAAGATGCCATGTGTACATCCAAAACCAAAATGGCAAAAAAATCAGTAATTGTGGATGAAGCTTCTTGCCTATCTCTCTTAGTTTCCGGACATCCATCAAGTGAAAATAGGGATCCCTTGGGTCAAATTAGTACATCAAAGCCCTGTAGTGGTGCTTGGGTTTCCTCATGACTCCAAATCACATGAAGAATCTATACCAGACTGTCAGTAGGCCTCAAATTGGAGAAGCAGAGCAGTATTAAGAGCAGGCCTATTTGATCACTCCTGGTTCACAGGAGAGTTGTCCCGGCCACAAAGACTTTAGGCAAATGAGGGGAAAAGGAGCTTATTTTGGACCCTGTTTTTAGATGTGCCCCTCATGGAAACCTCCAGCCAGAGGTTATGATGAGTGTCTATGTGGAAGAATATGAGGGCTATGTGGAAGTGTTTTGGTTTTAATTGTGGTCATTTGTGTGACGATTGGAAAAGATGACTGGGTCCACCGGGGTTTAAACTCTGGTGTGATTACCCTTTGAGACTGCGTTGTGGAACTGACCTCAAAAAAGTATTGCCATTATTTGTGTTGGCATTTTTGGAGGCCACGCATGAGAGTCGCCCTTGAAAACTGAGATGTAGACCAAGGGTGGCTTTCCACAGAACACAGGGAATCTCAGCCATGATATCATATGATTTTATTTTGAAAGCCTTGGCATCCATAGTTGAGAGTCAAAACACACAAGGACCTCTCATTGTAGACCTCTATGGGCCTGGCTTCATGTAACCTTTTGCCCACTCTTTGGGAAGCCTTGCCTGTGAGATTTCTCCAGAGTTTTCATTGAAATGATCTTCCTCAACATTTAATGGTTCCTGAATGAATTGAAACCCACAGTGCCTCCGACTTCATCCTTGAAGAATGCCTAGATAAATATCATGAAATTTTTGAAATTCCCATGACCAGGTGGCTCTGGAAAATCTTGGATGTCCTGTTGCTATTTTTAAGTGTACCAGACAGTGCCTTAATTGACTGGGTTTTATGATAATGGTGTAGAACAGAGATGTCAGTAAGTTGGAGCCTCCTGATTAGTGGTCATAGAGCAGTGTTGTGCAGGTGTGTGATAAAACATCTGTGGTGGGGCCATGTGGATCTGCCATTTACTTCCAAATGGGTTGTGACTGACATGGTGCAGCCAGCAGAACCTTCTATGTAAAGGCATCTTGTTATATGGAGAAATTTCAGGGCAATGTTCAGAATCAGGTTGCTATGGTCAAGGGGGCAGGCTCTGTGGGATAGAAGCCTGGTTGGTGCATTCTCCTGCAGACTCTGACCCACCACACGTGACAGAACTCCCTCCAGCACTGGGTCCCAGTTGAACTCCTTGTATTTCGTGAAGCAAATACCAAAATCCCAGTGCAGCAGCAAGAAACAGCAATAAATGTGGAGGATGACCAAATGTCTTCACAGTCCACACGAGGAGACACTTAGCACCCAGTGGCCACAGTTTACCTACAAAGAGAGAATTCAGCACTGCTGCCTCATGTTCATTGGAATATAAGAAACCATGTCCTCCAGGTCACATAGATGCAGACCCAGCTTTGATGGTCCCACTAGAAAGGATGCTAAAGCTCCTTAAAACAACATATATTTCAAGTGCCCAATCTCAAGGGAAGTGTCTCAAGAAGTCTTTAGGCCAGCAGAGCTGCAAGTTTTTGGAGTGTTTACCTGTTAGATCAGGACACAAGAAAAGACCACTGACTCCAATAGAAATCAAATTAAATTAAACTTATTATTTCCACTGGCCATGCTGCCTCTCCCTCCGAAAACGGCGGGAACAAGACAGCAACCCCAGCTTTCCTACAGCACAGCTTTATAGCCCAGAAAGTTACACAAAATGGGGGTTAGAGATAACAGAACTCTGACAAGCATCACACTAATGGTAGTTTACATTTTTTTTTTTTTTTGCTGTAAAATGGAGCCTCAGAGAGGGTTGCTGTCTGGCCAGGGAAGGCAAATATTTATGATATGTCACTAAAGTTTCAAAAAGGGTTGCTATCAGGTCAGAGAGCAAGACATGGGTCAGTTCAAGTCACTGGCAGGCATTCCAAACAGGTTCAGAATTTTCAGTAATTTATGGTAAAGCCAAAATTATCTTTTCATGCTTTGTGGCAAGATGGCTCCCAATTTTAATAAAAGATCATGTTGGGTCTATCACTTTCCCCTTTTCTCTGTGTCCCTTTCAAATCGTTGATAGATTGGGGGAAGAGCCCTGAGGAAATTTTAATCCCTCAGGTAAAAGTCTACAAATTTTTAGAACTCACCCAAAACCAGTCTCCCTGATTTTACCTGACTTAATTAATTACTTGTATTGATAGTCTATTTATATTTGGCTCCATTGTTGTAATAAGAGAGGCGTCACCCATTTTGGATTCTTCTGAGCTGAGAGAGGGTGACGTGAGTAGGCATGGTGTGAGGGACATGAGTTGCCTTTTAGAAGTAGTTGAGGGACATGAGTTGCCTTTTAGAAATCAGTTCGTTTTGAAGTCTCGTTAAGGAAGAACAGGTTGTAAAGTCATCTGGGGATGGGTTCTTCTATGAGAAAAACAAAAACCATGAGTACTGAATAAATGTTGCAGCAGCTGGAACATGTCACTCTATAGAATTTCCCTCACCAGTCTTTAATATTCCCAGTAATCAAGACTGTCAACTTAATATTTAACTTTTAGTATTACAGTTGTCCCTCCCCATAAGATACAGTTTAATAATTTAATGTCATCTGATCTTGCAAAATCCTTTTACCAGTATGACCTCTGTGTCTAATAGAGGAAACCTTTAATTCTGATACTCAATGCTGGATAATCGTACTAGCAAACACCAAACTTACCTGTGTAGGTTAGGAATATCTTTAGGCCTTAAACTGAAAATTTCTGCCTCTGGCAGCTCTTCTTGATAGACTCTTTTAATAAGTATCAGGCATTCCTCTCTGAGAATCCTTCTTTGTAGCCTCCAGTCTTACTTATTTTGGGAGGCTAACATAAAGTGTATACCTTAAAATATTATTATTATTATTATTATTATTATTATTATTATTATTATTATTATTATTATTATTTAAAATGCCCAGGAATGGCTGTATTTTGGTTTTCATTGTCTTTGCTAAGTTTTTAAGATGAAGAAGTCAAACTGACTTTTGTTTCTATCTATTGTTAACAGTCAGCTGAGCTTTCATGGGAGTCATTCCTGGGGAAACTTGAGAGCACTTTCTCAGTTCTTCTAGAGCCATTTGCGCTAGGTGGGTCCAGGTCTTGCTTGACCATGTGGCTTCCCTGGGAAGCATCAGGGATTTCTCCCTTCTCTGATGACTCTCCTCTTCATAGCAAATGCACTGATTGGCTTTCTGTTCTCCAGTGGTCTCATTAATCTCCCTGATGGGGAGTTTATGTGGCCCAGAGTTGCAAAACTCTTTAGTGAAGTCCCCTGTTCCCTGGATTCAGACTGACTCAGAGGGCAAGAGACAAATATTGTTTTTTTTTGGCCCTTTTCATTTAAATTTAATTTTAAATCCTAATCTTAAACATCCATCAAATAAATTTTAACATCCTTATATTAAGAGCACTGGGCTTTAATGTCTATAAATTTATAATTATTTATCTTTTTATTAATTGGGATCTGTATTATTCTGTCTGTCTTGTAGGTGATAACTTACTCTCTGAAATTAACCCATGTTTTGTTCTTAAAGCAACACTTCTGTAAAACACTAACAGAGAATCTAGATCACATATAAGGAAATTACAAAATAAAATTTTATAACAAGAGTAAAAATACTTAGTTCGTGTAATAGCTACACTGAATTTTTTGGCTGAGTAATACATTATATCCCCTGTTTGAGATCCTAGTTTTTTTGACATAAAAAAAGAACTTTTAACATAACTTTAAAGAAATAAAATCTGACCTACTGCTTTTGTAGTCATTCTCACATGTAGTAAGATGGGACACACAGCCTTATCTCAGGTAAGGCAGGGCTCTTTATAAATATTAAGTGTTTTAGTTCTAAAGCTGATCTTTATTTTTTAAATATTATTTTACTAAGTTTACATAAATTGTTTGAGGTCACATGAACATTAGCTAACAACATATAATATCACTTTTAAAACATGAATTAAAGAAATGCTGAAAGTTTTTAACCTTTACATAGATTAGGCTCTAATTAACATAAAATACATTTAAATTGTTCCCCAATGTAAAAAGTAACATAAAACTTTGCATATCTTATTGGTAACAGGTGAATAAATCCCCAATACATTTTTTACTGTACAACTTCAGAACACTAGCTTGATATAATCCTCTTTTAAAATTTTTACCTTACAGACTTGCATACCTGATATGAGCACATTAGTAGCATCACAATTACATTGATGTTTCTACATTAACCAAGTTTAGCTTTTAAAGAAATGGCAATACAGTGCTCTAAAATAACAGTTCTAATTTAATCAGTTGTTTAATTTTTATGGTTGCTTGCTCTAGAAAAAATAAAACATAATAAACACAATGCTATGGGTAAACTTATGTTTTAAGAAATTTTTGTCTCTTTAACACATGATTGATTATTACTATCCTTTACAGACTTTAGTCAAACTTATACAGACGTTAGGAAGTCAATCAGATATCTAACAAAAGTACTCATGAATGAGTAATCCCATATCAAATTTACTTTACTTATTTATCAAAATATTAGACATATGTATTGAAGAGTGTAAACCATTTTTATGTTGAAGGAAAAGTCCTAGAACCAAGGCATATTAGACATTTTGTAGATATTAACATTTTATTAGATTTTTGAATACCTAGAAAAACTTGAAAGCTTAAATTTAAAAACATTTATTTTTATCTGTTTATCCAATTTAATTGAACCATTTAAATCACGTGAATTAAAGACCTTTGGATCCACTTTTTAAAATTTGTTTATATGAGCGCTTTTTTTATGAGTGCTCCTTATATATGTTAATTTGTGTATCATATATATGATATACGGACATATGTATATATAGACATACAACACATAACAAAATTGAGCACACGTAATAATAGTAAAGGCCTTTTAGCTTTTCGTAGGTGAAATCTCCATTGCAATGTTTCAAAAATTCCAAAGTTGGTCAAAGATAGTACTGATCAGAAAAACATTAACCTAGGTATGTATGATCAAAATCATGAGCTCAAAAAAAAAAAAAATAAAGTATCTAAGGAAAAAAATAAGAGTCCTAGAAAAAATGACTGGTCAGTAATTAGTAAATACCATACAATTTACCTTTTTTTTCTTAGGCCTCAGATCAGTCTCCTAATAATCTTGCAGGCTTCTTTCATTTGCCTTTCAAAATAAATCATGGCTGAGGTCTGGAAGGAGGAAGAAAAAACTGCTATTCTGAGCAGACACCTCAGGCCTAAGGCATTTTAACCATAATTTTCAGGTTCGGATGTTGAAAATTATGGTACAAGTTTAAGATACAATTCACAAAATTTTATATCTTTACATCTTGTTTTGTCAACAGATATCATACTATGATTTACAATACTTGTCCAGATTAATGCTCTGGTGCACAAAGTGACATTTTCCCAGGCTACCCAATTCAAAATTGGTGAAAAAAAAGACTGAGTGATTGGGAAGTTACTTGCCAACTTGGAAGTAGAGTTCTTTAGTTTTCCATCCTTAGTATTTAAGTTCTCTGGCATGAATTATCTGAAATCATAAACTAAACAATTACCTAAACCCGACTTTTAACTGCAAGATTGTGCAATGCTTCAAAAACCCATTCAGATACCAGATTGTTACAATAAAACATCATCATTTAGACACACATTCAGCTAAGATCATTCCCCAAAAACAATTTATAATATCAACACATTATTGCACGTGTCTTAAAGGGCCAGAAACAAAGACACAAGACAGACAGAAAGGAGGTCCAGACTGTGGCTGTCAGACAGAACCCTTTAAACCAGAGCAGATAAGAGAAAAATCTCCTACACCAGTGGCACCATAGATGTCAACAGGGGGGGACCAGATGTTTTAAAAGAGGGGCAACCTGAAATGTACAATCAAGGGTCTCCATGGTGACTTTAATGCATTTAGTGTCCTCTTTTTCTTTTTCTCTTTTTTAGAAGACAGGGGTGGCATAATCCTTACAGTGCAGGGAAGAAAGGAGGGAATTCCCTGAAGCAACAGGGCTTCGGCAGCTGCTGGGAGTCCCTTAGTCCTTCCTTTTACTTACAGGATCAGCTACTCTGGTTTGGATCCACCCCAAGCATGCTACATTTACTTTACTAACATTTAAGTAGTCAGTTCTAAACAAGTTCCGGGACTAAGCGGGGGGGGGGGGGGGATGTAGCAAAATTTGTAACTTAAAGTTCGGCTCCTGACCTTGAAGCCAATTAATGCCAATTTAATAATGAGGACAAGGTTTTTAGAAAAAGAAAAAGGGGGGGGGGGTTATTGCTTTGGTAACAAAGGAAAAACACAGGGGACTCTGCCCAAATGTTGTGACTCTCTGGATCTGGAGGGACAAGGGGTTTTAATGGAGATTCACTTTTTAACCTGGGAGATACTCAGTTCTCAGGTCCACAGCAGGCATTGTCCTCTTCAGTGGGTGTGCTCCAGGCACCCAGCTAGGGGCTTCTCTCATTCTGCTTAACAAAGGGGGGTAAAGTTCATCGCAGTTCCTTAAAACACAGTCCAAAGGGATGTCAGTTTTACTTGCTTTGTTACCCATTTTCACGTCCAATATAGTTAAGATTTTGCCACAGAAATCACAGAACAAAACAAACAAGAAAAACATAGAACACAGAACAAAACACAAAAAACAGAAACCCGGACTCGAAACAGAAAAACAGAGGAGCAATGCAACATCTTGCTAAAGCTCCGAAGTAGGACCGCGTGCATGCCAGTCAGCACCTCTCTACCATTCCAGATTAATTCCCTACAGAACAGAACAGAAGACAGAATGATTCTCATTACTGTCCCGAAAAGGAGTATATGTGAGCCTCCCCAGGACACCTCTATGTCATCAGAACAGATCTTCCTTTAATGGATATCCGATGTTATAAAGGCAGCACTTAATT
Source organism: Callospermophilus lateralis (assembly GCF_048772815.1). Lineage (NCBI taxonomy): Eukaryota > Metazoa > Chordata > Mammalia > Rodentia > Sciuridae > Callospermophilus > Callospermophilus lateralis. The sequence goes on from NW_027512744.1 coordinate 816,371, forward strand.
ATTGAGGCCTCCTCCACCAGGTGCTTGCTAATAGTTTTAGTGAGGTGGTTCACTGCAGTGCACCTGGGACCGAACGCTCACTCAAAGGCCTTGGAACATCACAAGATGTGCACCCCCTAGAGTGGCTCTCCAGCCCGGAGCCCTGGAGGGAAGGCCAGATTCAGAATTTCCAGCAGTCTGGTCTTGTGATCTGGTCGGCAGGGTCATCTTGCTGGGAAACTCAAAAAGGTTAGATGAGAAAGCAAAAAAAGAACACTGACTCCAACTAAAATCAAATTGAGGCAAGCTTATTATGTCAACCAGCTGGGCTGCCTCTCCCTCCCAAAACGGCAGGAACAAAACAGCAACCCCGCCTTTCCTATAGCCCAGCTATATGGCCCAGAAAGTTACACAAAAGGGGGGTTACAGAAAACAGAACTTTGACAAGCATGACACAAATGGTAGTTTATTTATTTATTTTTGCTGGTCCCAATATCAGAAATTATGAGGACAATTAGAGCCTCAGAGAGGGTCGTTGTCTGGCCAGGGAAGGCCAAAATTTATGGTGTGTCACTAAAGTTTCAGCGAAGCCTGGATGGTGCACTTTCTTGCAGACCCTGACCCACCACACTTGACAGAATTCCCTCCAGCACTGTGTACCAGTTGAACTGTTGTATTTCAAGAAGCAAATACCAAACTCCCAGTGCAGCAGCAAGAAACACCACAAAAAGTGGAGGATGACCAATTGGCTTCACATTCCACATGGGGAGAAACTAAGCCCCAGTCGCCACAGTTAACCTACAAAGAGAGACTTTAGCACTGCTGCCTCGTGTACATTGGAAAATAAGAAACTATGTCCTCAAGGTCTCAGAGACGTACACCCAGCTTTGAGGGTGTCACTGCAAAGGAAACTTAACTCCTGACAACAACATATATTTCAAGTGCACAACCTCAGTGGCAGTTTCTCAAAAATTGTTAGGCTGGCAGAGCTCCATGTTTGTGGAGTGTGTACCCTGTCCTTACTTTTAGAAACTCCTATACCACCTCCAATTTTGTGCACTCATGAGCATTTTCCATTCCAGAAATGTAATCACAGATTTTTTAACTCTTCTTCTCTAAATGTGTCTAACTTGGGGCGAAGGTAATGTCAAGGCATTGTTCTGGATGAGAGTGGGAAGATTTTTTGTAGCACATATTTGCATACATATTAGATTAATTTTCCTATTTTCCATTCGAATTTCTGAATACCTGACACTAACCCATATTCTACTAGACTCTGACTACTAATCCTAATATGATAGAGAAAAATAACCAAAACAGTATATAAATACACGCAGTTCAGAGTTGAAATTGACTTTTGCATGAGAAAGGGTAGGTGTTATAAATCTAGTCAATTTTTAATTAAAATAGTTCTCCATGTGTTTTTAAAGATAACAAATATGTGAATTACTGTCTCCCTTTCTCTGGAGCTTATTCAGCACATGTATTTTTATATGCACAAATAGAATCCTACGGGGATCACACGTACATTCTTGTGAGTTACATGACTTGGCAGATACAAAGTGTGAGAAGACATCACTCTTCCAAAATGGTGTTGGAACTGAAAATTCAACCTATGGGTGAGCTTCCCAGTAGAACAACACTATACATAAACCCAAGTTCAGTCAAAATAATATTTTTGGATCTTTATGATATATATTTCATGATGAATTTTGATCTGCATATATTTTGCTAGTTTTTAATATCTGGTTGTGTGTGTGTGTGTGTGTGTGTGTGTGTGTGTGTGTGTGTCTGTATATATATATACACACTCTACAGATTTATCAAAATATGTAATATATGTGTCTTATTATACACTGCCTAAATTCATTCATATTCATATGTGTGGATTTATAATCAAAATTTCACAAGATTATTCTCACAAATATTCATCTACCTGAACTACATATTTCTTTCCTAGTACTGACAACTGACTTCAGTGAATGGTGCATACAAATCCTAATATTTCTACAGTAACTGATCCAGTATAACATCAATGCAAGTAGATTCCTATGGGACATGATGTGCATTTTGATGTTCATTTTTATTCAACACTGGTACATTACTATTTCTTCAGTTTATGCACATCATAGGATATGTATTTCATCCACAAGTTCACAAATTCATAGGCATTTTTTTTTACTTACAATCACTTCCTACTTCAGAACACATGTATTTCTCCATGTTTCTTCACTGGTCTTTTAATGAGGCTTCTTTCCAAAGTCATTATTTTCGTTTTCCATAATCATTTTTGAACCAAAACTCACACACCTTTCATGATAAACCATAACACTAATATTTCCAATAGTTGTATAACTATTGGTTGGAATGAATGATTGTATATCAATATATGATTTCATATATAATTTCAGATAATGATTCAATCCATTATTTAAAGTAGATCCAGTTATATTATTTATTCACAGTATGGACTATTCATGCATTATCTCTGTATTCATAAACAAAGGTTACACCTCTTTGTACCCCCAAGACTAATTTATACGTCTTCCAATTATTCCTAAAAAAAATGGTGGAAGAAATACTCATGTCACCTGATCTACATATACATTTATCACAGTAATATTCTGGACAAAAAAAGCGAAGATAACACTTAAGATTCTACCAAAGCCTAAATGGAAACTGAGCAAGGACAACTAAAAGCATCCATGTTCATATTGCCTAATGCTTTCAAATGTCAATCCAATTCGTAATTACATATTTGTTTCTTTCTAAGATTATATATTCAACCTCAACCATATTGAAAATATCTAATCTTATCACTCACTTTATACTTTGCCTGATTTCCTAATGTCTCTGTTGATATCTGCTTTCTGACATATTTTCCCCAGTTCATCATTGTGACTGACTCTTCACATGTGCTCACGTTTACATTCACTCTCTACCCGAAACCCTGTTGCTAAAGAACTTTTGGTCCAAATCCTATACTCACTCGTCTTTCTAAACCTACCGACTATCTTCTTAATCCTACTGACTATGCCTTTTTGACTGGACGTTCTCTTCGACATTCAATCATCCAAGGTACAAAGTCCTATGCCATTGTATATCGATTTATCTGAGACATATGTGCAGAACATAATTGAATGCTAAGTATCCCAATCAACGGCCCAATGCCCTCTGGGCTTCAAATCTTACCTAGATTTCTGTTTTCATACTTATATTTCACCTATATATTCTTGTGAATATCGCAGGTTCCCAATACCATTATGCATCCCGCAGAATGATTCATAACCCAAATTGAACCAGGTATTAAACCTAACCATACACAGTTCCCTCAACCTAACTTTATAGAAGAGCAGGGCCAGAGCTGGTCTTACAATACAGAATGTAGGGGATCTTCCACCTGCTGAGAACCTCAAAGGTCCATGCAGAAATGATCCCTGGAGAAGATATAGGCAGCTATGAAGGACCTGAGAGAGCAAAAGTCATCTTCTATGGCAAACAACCTAGTCAGGACGAAGGGACGTGTTTGAATCAGCCTCTCTTTTCTTAATGTGGCGAAGATGGACCAAACCAGACCTAGGTGGAATCATTCTTTAGATCCATCATGTGCTTAGAATCTAAATCACAGCCACAAACAAGGCCAAGAGGCTAATTCAGCCACATCCCTTTCGAAAGCAATAAAGCAAAGAGCCACAGGTGATGCCCATTCATTTCCATTTCAAAACTATATTCTTCAGGCTTCACAAAGGGGTGGCCGGAAGCAAAATCCTTCCAGATATTCAGTGCAAGAGAACAGTACTTAAACAAAAAGTCCAAAGCAGGGTCTCTCAACTGAGAGTTTCCTGGTCACACTGATATCTGAGTTTTCTGAGATGCTCGCCATTCTCTTCAGCTCTCCAGTACTTGGCCATGTCAGAGAGCTTGGAGGTGGTACATATCTTGTACACAAAACCGTGAGCCTATTCTGCAGAGTGGCCAGAATTTAGGAAGAAAACAGCAACTTAGGAAGATAGCAGGTGTTTCCCATTGATAAGACAAGCTGCAGTTCATTCATATATTGGGCAGGATGAATTTTGGGAAGATTTATACTAGACAGGACACATCCATTAATGCATTTTCTTTTCTAATGTGTACAACACCAGACACAGTGGGATACACAGACAAAGAAACACTCGCCTTGTCAAACGACTTACTAGAACAGTCCACTCAAAACCAAAAAAAAAAAAAAAAAAAAAAAACGCCTTTCCTACCTATTCTCAGAACATGAGACAGAACCACAAACCCAAACCCACTCCCACAAAGGCACCTTCTTTCCCCAAGTAGGTCTGTGACAACCCGGAGTGTCCTCTGACTGGTGAGCCATACAATGTTTCCCCGAATTGGCCTGTCTTGTCTCAGATCTGGTCTCCTTGTCCAACTCTGTGAAGTTGAGAGGAGCCAGCCGTGAGCCACTACCTGTTTTCTCAGAAAAGGTCCCTCTTCAGAGCTCTACTGGCATTTGGCCATCCTCACATCAGTAGGTACCAAGAAAGGCTGACTTTGTCCTTGGAAAATCCAAACAAGTGAGCCCACTGGGACTGGGACTGGGACTGGGACTGCCACTGGGTGGCTTCTTGGATACCAAGTTCAGAGAGTTCCATCACCAAGGAAATGAGGTATGTCACTTTCTTTGGAACTGAATGAGGTGACTGCCTTGGCAACCACTTTGTCCTAACAGTTGCTTCCAAGAGTCCCAAGAGATGGAGCCAGCCGCTCCTTCTTGTGACACTTTCACAAGTTAGAATGGAATATAAACGATAGCCAAACGGGAACAGCTCTCCACACAGGCCTGTTTTGGTCAGTCTTCTCTACAATAAGAAGAGAGAGGCTGATTCAGACACGTCCCTTCGTTCTAACTAGGTTTTTTTGCCATGGAAGATGACTTTTGCTCACTCAGGTCCTTCATACATGCCTACAACTTGTGCAAGTATCATTTCTGCATGGACCTTTGAGGTTCTCAGCAGGTGGACGGTCCCCTACTTTCCTGTATTGTAAGAACAACTCTGTTCCTGCTCTTTTGTGAAATGAGTTTGAGGGAACAGTGTATGTTTATGGTTAATAACAGGTTCGATTTGGGTTAGGAATCATTCTGTGCGATGAATAATAGTGTTGGAAACCTGTGATATTTACAAGAATATAGAGGTGAAATATAAGTATGAAAACAGAAATCTAGGTATGATTTGAAGCCCAGAAGGGCATTGAGCCCTTGATTGGGATACTTAGCTACGAATTATGTTCTGCAAACATGTCTCATATAATTCGATATACAATGGCATAGGACCTTGTACCTTGGATGATTGAATGTAGAAGAGAACATCCAGTCAAAAAGGGATAGTTGCTAGGATCATGAAGCTAGTCGGTAGGTTTAGGTGGAAGAGTGAGTATATGATTTGCACCAAAAGTTCTTTAGCAATAGGGTTTCAGTTAGAGACTGAATTTAAATGTCAGCACATATGAAGAGTCAGTCACTAGGATGAGCTGGGGAAAATATGCAGAAAAGCAGATATCAATAGAGACATTACAAAATTAGGCAAAGTATAAAGTGACTGATAGGATTAGACATGTTCAACAGTGTTGAGTTTCAATATATAATCTTAGGAAGAAACAAATATGTAGTCACCAATAGGATTGGCATTTGAGAGCATTACGCAACCTGGACATGGATGTTTTTAGTAATCCGTGTTCACTTTCCATTTAGGCCTTGGTACAATCATAAGTATGGCCACTAAATTTTTTGTCCAGAATATTACTGGGATAAAATGTATATGTAGATCAGGTGACATGAGTATTTCTTCCACCATTTCTGGGAGCAATATATTAAAGACGTAAAATTAGTATTGGGGTTACAAAGAGGTGCACCCTGTGTCTATGAATATAGAGATAAAGCATGAATAGACCATACTGTGAATAAATAATATAACTTGTTCCAATTTTAAATAATGGATTTAACTGATATCTGAAAAATTACAGGAAATCTTATATTGATATACAATCCTTCATTCCAACCAATTATACATCTAATTGTAATATTAGTGTTTTGGTTTATCATGAAGAGTGTGTGAGTTTTGCTTCAAAAGTGATTATGGAAATCGAAAATAATGTGTTTGGAAAGAAGTCTCATAAAAATACCAGTCAGGAAACCTGGAGGAATACATATGTTGTGAAGCAGGAAGTGATTGAAAGTAAAACAAATGCCTATAAGTTTGCTAATTTGTGGATGAAATATATATCCAATGATGTGCATAAACTCATGAAATATTAATGTACCAGTGTTGAGTAAAAATGAACGTCAAAATACACATCATGTCCCATAGGAATCTACTTGCATTGATATTAAACTGGGTCAGTTACTGTAGAAATATTAGGATTCGCGTGCATCATTCACCAAAGTTAGTATTCTTTTTTTTTTTAATTTTTATTTATGGTTGTTAAAAACATTACATAGTTCTTGATATATCATATATCGCATTTTGATTCAAGTGGGTTATGAACTCCCATTTTTACCCCGTATACAGATTGCAGAATCACATCAGTTACACATCCATTGATTCACACATAGCCATACTAGTGTCTGTTCTCTTCTGCTGCCTTTCCTATCCTCTACTATCCCCCCTCCCCTCCCCTCTCCTCCCCTCTTCTCTCTCTACCCACTCTACAGTAATAAATTTCTCCCCCTTGTATTATTTTTCCCTTTTCCCGCACTTCCTTTTGTATAAAATTTTGTATAACCCTGAGGCTCTCCTCCCATTTCCATGCAATTTCCCTTCTCTCTCCCTTTCCCTTCCACCTCTCATCCCTGTTTAGTGTTAATCTTCTTCTCATGCTCTTCGTCACTACTCTGTTCTTAGTTACTCTCCTTATATCAAAGAAGACATTTGGCATTTGTTTTTTAGGGATTGGCTAGGTTCACTTAGCATAATCTGCTCTAATGCCATCCATTTCCCTGCAAATTCTAAGATTTTGTCATTTTTAAATGCAGAGTAATACTCCATTGTGTATAAATGCCACATTATTTTTATTCATTCTTCCATTGAAGGGCATATAGCTTGGTTCCACAGTCTTGCTATTGTGAATTGTGCTGCTCTGAACATCGATGTAGCAGTGTCCCTGTAGCATGCTCTTTTTAGGTCTTTAGGTTTTAGACCGAGAAGGGGAATATCTGGGTCAAATGGTGGTTCCATTGCCAGCTTTCCAAGAAATCTCCATACTGCTTTCCCATTTCGCTGCACCAATTTGCAGTCCCACCAGCAATGTACAAGTTTACCTGTTTCCCCATATCCTCGACAGCACTTGTTGTTGTTTGACTTCATAATGGCTGCCAATCTTACTGGAGTGAGATGGTATCTTAGGGTGGTTTTGATTCACATTTCTCTGACTGCTGGAGATGGTGAGCATTTTTTTATGTACTTGTTGATTGATTGTATGTCCTCCTCTGAGCAGTGTCTGTTCAGGTCCTTGGCCCATTTGTTGATTGTGTTATTTGTTATCTTATTGACTAATTTTTTGAGTTCTTTGTATACTCTGGATATTAGGGCTCTATCTGAAGTGTGAGGAGTAAAGATTTGTTCTTAGGATGTAGGCTCCCTATTTACCTCTCTTATTGTTTCTTTTGCTGAGAAAAAACTTTTTAGTTTGAGTAAGTCCCATTTGTTGATTCTAGCTATTAACTCTTGTGCTATGGGTGTCCTATTGAGGAATTTGGAGCCCGACCCCACAGTATGTAGATCATAGCCAACTTTTTCTTCTATCAGGCGCCGTGTCTCTGATTTGTTATCAAGCTCCTTGATCCATTTTGAGTTAACTTTTGTGCATGGCGAGAGAAAGGGATTCAGTTTCATTTTGTTGCATATGGATTTCCAGCTTTCCCAGCACCAATTATTGAAGATGCTATCCTTCATCCATTGCATGCTTTTAGCCCCTTTCTCAAATATGAGATAGTTGAAGTTTTGTGGATTGGTTTCTGTGTCCTCTAATCTGTACCATTGTTCCACCCGCCTGTTTTGGTACCAGTATTATGCTATTTTTGTTACTATTGCTCTGCAGTATACTTTGAAGTCTGATATCGCTATATCGCCTGATTCACACTTCCTGCTTATCATTGTTTTTGCTATTCTGGGTCTTTTATTTTTCCATATGAATTTCATGATTGCTTTCTCTATTTCTACAAGAAACGCCATTAGGATTTTGATTGGCATTGCATTAAACCTATAGAGAACTTTTGGTAATATCGCCATTTTGATAATGTTAGTTCTGCCTATATATGAACAGGGTACATTTTTACATCTTTTAAGATCTTCCTCTATTATTCTCTTTAGGGTTCTGTAGTTTTCATTTTATGAGACTTGCACCTCTTTTGTTAGGCTGATTCCCAATTATTTTTTTTAGGATATTGTGAATGTAGTGGTTGTCCTCATTTCCGTTTCAGAGGATTTTTTGCTGATATACAGGAATGCCTTTGATTTATGCGTGTTGATTTTATATCCTGCCACTTTGCTGAATTCATTCATTAGCTCTATTAGTTTCTTTGTAGACCCTTTTGGGTCTGCTAGGTATAGAATCATGTCATCTCTAATAGTGATAATTTAAGTTCTTCTTTTCCTATTTTTATGGCTTTAATTTTTTTGTCTGTCTAATTGCTCTCGCCAGTGTTTCACGAACTATGTTGAACAGAAGTGGTGAAAGAGGGCATCCCTTTCTTGTTCCAGATTTTAGGGGGAATGCCTTCAATTATTCTCCATTCAGAATGATGCTAGCCTGAGGCTTAGCAGAGATTGCTTTTACAATATTGAGGTATGTTCCTGTTATCCCTAGTTTTTCTAGAGTTTTGAACATAAAGGTATGCTGTACTTTGTCGAATGCTTTCTCTGCATCTTTCGAGATGATCATATGGTTCTTATTTTTAAGTCTATTGATGTGATGAATAACATTTATTGATTTCCCTATATTGATCCAGCCTTGCATCCCACAGATGAGTCCTACTTGATCATGTACACAATTTTTTTGATATGCTTTTGTATCTGATTTGCTAGAATTTAATTGAGGATTTTTGCCTCTAGGTTCATTAGAGATATTGGTCTGTAGTTTTCTTTCTTTGAAGTGTCTTTTTCTGGTGTAGGAATCAGGGTGATGGTGGCCTCATAGAATGAATTTGGAAGTTCTCCTTCTTTTTCAATTTCCTGAAATAGCTTGAAAAGCATTGGTATTAGTTCCTCTTTAAAGGTTGTGTAAAACTCTGCTGTATACCCATTGGGTCCTGGGCTTTTCTTACTTGGTAGTGTTTTGATGGTTTCTTCTATTTCCTCAATTGATATTGGTCTGTTTAGGTTGTCTATAACCTCCTGACTCAATCTGGGCACATCAAATGACTTAAGAAATTTATCGATGCCTTCACTCTCTTCTATTTTATTGGAGTATAAAGATTCAAAATATTTTCTTATTATCTTCTGTATTTCTGAAATATCTCTTGTGATATTGTCTCTTTCATCCTGTATGCTAGTAATTTGAGTTCTCTCTCTTTTTTTCTTCATTACCATGGCTAAGGTTCTGTCAGTTTTATTTATTTTTTCAAAGAACCAAATGGGTTGACGTGTCCGCCGCGCTGGCAGGCCGCTGGGCCTGTTTCTGCATTCGGTTGCAGGTCTGCCTACCTTGCGGGAGTGGGTGGTGGCTCTGCTTTGCCCCTTCTCCAATTGGGGTGTCGTGACTATCATGCCGGCACGTCGCTGGGCCTGTTCTGGGCGCAGGCAATGCTACTTTTTAATGTCTCTGTGTGTGTGTGTGTGTGTGTGTGCATATATATGTGTATATATATATATATAAATATATATTCTCTCTCCAAATTTTTCAAAATATGAAATATATTTGTCTTATTATAAAATCCCTAAATTCATTCATATTCATATATGTGGATTTATAATCAACTTTTCAAAGATTATTCTCAGAAATATTCATCCACCTGAAATACATATTTGTTTCCTAGTACTGAAAGCTAACTCTGGGGGATCATATGATGGCGGCGAAGGAAGTGCATCACCCCCATGTACCGCGTCACTGTGCGGGAGAATGATGAGTTAGAACTGCTAAAACCTATCTTTTTAGGAATTTCCAGCAAAATTGGTGTGCTCCAAAACCTAGTTGAAGTATTTCTATCTCATGAGGATCAGCTATGGGGGCTCCAACGCGAGTGATTTGTCCGCACCGAGGGTCATGCTGCTTATTCAGCAAATCGCTCTGCGGCTAGAGTATGCGGCACGCGCTGGGAAATGACGAGATAGCAATGCAAATATACAGCGGTGTGGATTTTGTGGGCTCCTGCCACCTGTGCAATCACTGTGCTCAGTGCTGAATTCTGGGTTTGAGATGGGGGAAGGAAGCGGTCCAATTCTGTTCTCCACACCGGTCAGACCACAGAGGAAGCCAGTGGCCACCATCTTGGAGAGCTGACATCACCATCCCTGTGTTCCACTGATCGCCACTCATTCAGCTATAGACTAGGTAATTTCAGGCTGCCATTTGCATGTGTCTTGCAGACAAATTACTCAGGCTCAGTGCTAAAGAAACCGCAGAAACTGCTTCATGGAGCCTGCTCCTATCAGAACATACACCAAGCCCACAGCGGCCGAATTTCAGCTCCTGGAACTGATCTGGCCCAGGGCTAAAGAACTCACGGAAACTGCTTCTCGGTCCGGGTCTTGCTGAATACTGTGGAGTTTAATACCAACCGAGCCTTCATAGGCAGTGGCAGCAAGTTTGAGACGGGGCTTGTGAGGGCCAGTCAAGACTCACCCGTTTCTTTTGTCACCCGGCAAAGGGAACGAAATGCTGCCATTCACATGGTGTATCAACATGGCAGAGATCTGATGTCATCAGAAAGCGGCGGAGGAGATAACTTCATTGATACCAGCGGTGACAGAAACAGTTGGTCTTCTGGTAAAGAAAGTGAGTCACAAACACCTGAGTATCTCTCACTTTGTCATCAAGCCAGAGGGGCAGAGCAGAGCTGCTGCCCATGCCCGGAACGGACCCAGAAACCCACTGTCATGGTAGTCACGTCACCCCAATTGGAGTAGGGGCAGAGCAGAGTTGCCACCCGTGCCCGGAACAGGCCCAGCGACCTGCAGGCATGGTAGTCACATCACCCCAATTGGAGTAGGGGCAGAGCAGAGCTGCCACCCGGGCCCAGATCAGGCCCAGCCACCTGCTGGCGTGGTAGTCACGTCACCCAAATTTTAGTAGAGGCCAAGCTGGCCACCGCCCGCGCCCGCAATGTAAGCAGACATGTGACTGACCTGCGGAACAGGCCCAGCGGCCTGCCACCATGGTAGACACAACACCCCAATTGGAGTAGTGGCAGAGCAGAGCCTTCTTCCAAGCCCAGTAAAAGCACAGCGGCCCACCAGCGTGGTAGTCACGTCAACACAATTGGAGTAGGCGTAGAGCAGAGCCTTTGCCCGCGCCCAGAACAGGCCCAGCGACGTGCCGGCATGATAGTCACGACACCCCAATTGGAAGAAGGGGCAAAGCAGAGCCACCACACACTCCCGCAAGGTAGGCAGACCTGCAACCGAATGGAGAAACAGGCCCAGCGGCCTGCCAGCGCGGAGGACACGTCAACCCATTTGGTTCTTTGAAAAAATAAATAAAACCGACAGAACCTTAGCCATGGTAATGAAGAAAAAAAGAGAGAGAACTCAAATTACTAGCATACAGGATGAAAGAGACAATATCACAAGAGATATTTCAGAAATACAGAAGATAATAAGAAAATATTTTGAATCTTTATACTCCAATAAAATAGAAGAGAGTGAAGGCATCAATAAATTTCTTAAGTCATTTGATGTGCCCAGATTGAGTCAGGAGGTTATAGACAACCTAAACAGACCAATATCAATTGAGGAAATAGAAGAAACCATCAAAACACTACCAAGTAAGAAAAGCCCAGGACCCGATGGGTATACAGCAGAGTTTTTCAAAAACTTTAAAGAGAAATTAATACCAATGCTTTTCAAGCTATTTCAGGAAATTGAAAAAGAAGGAGAACTTCCAAATTCATTCTATGAGGCCACCATCACCCTGATTCCTACACCAGAAAAAGACACTTCAAAGAAAGAAAACTACAGACCAATATCTCTAATGAACCTAGAGGCAAAAATCCTCAATTAAATTCTAGCAAATCAGATACAAAAGCATATCAAAAAAATTGTGTACATGATCAACTAGGACTCATCCGTGGGATGCAAGGCTGGATCAATATAGGGAAATCAATAAATGTTATTCATCACATCAATAGACTTAAAAATAAGAACCATATGATCATCTAGATAGATGCAGAGAAAGCATTCGACAAAGTACAGCATACCTTTATGTTCAAAACTCTAGAAAAACTAGGGATAACAGGAACATACCTCAATATTGTAAAAGCAATCTCTGCTAAGCCTCAGGCTAGCATCATTCTGAATGGAGAATAATTGAAGGCATTCCCCCTAAAATCTGGAACAAGAAAGGGATGCCCTCTTTCACCACTTCTGTTCAACATAGTTCGTGAAACACTGGCGAGAGCAATTAGACAGACAAAAAAATTAAAGCCATAAAAATAGGAAAAGAAGAACTTAAATTATCACTATTAGAGATGACATGATTCTATACCTAGCAGACCCAAAAGGGTCTACAAAGAAACTAATAGAGCTAATGAATGAATTCAGCAAAGTGGCAGGATATAAAATCAACACGCATAAATCAAAGGCATTCCTGTATATCAGCAAAAAATCCTCTGAAACGGAAATGAGGACAACCACTACATTCACAATATCCTAAAAAAAATAATTGGGAATCAGCCTAACAAAAGAGGTGCAAGTCTCATAAAATGAAAACTACAGAACCCTAAAGAGAATAATAGAGGAAGATCTTAAAAGATGTAAAAATGTACCCTGTTCATATATAGGCAGAACTAACATTATCAAAATGGCGATATTACCAAAAGTTCTCTATAGGTTTAATGCAATGCCAATCAAAATCCTAATGGCGTTTCTTGTAGAAATAGAGAAAGCAATCATGAAATTCATATGGAAAAATAAAAGACCCAGAATAGCAAAAACAATGATAAGCAGGAAGTGTGAATCAGGCGATATAGCGATATCAGACTTCAAAGTATACTGCAGAGCAATAGTAACAAAAATAGCATAATACTGGTACCAAAACAGGCGGGTGGAACAATGGTACAGATTAGAGGACACAGAAACCAATCCACAAAACTTCAACTATCTCATATTTGAGAAAGGGGCTAAAAGCATGCAATGGATGAAGGATAGCATCTTCAATAATTGGTGCTGGGAAAGCTGGAAATCCATATGCAACAAAATGAAACTGAATCCCTTTCTCTCGCCATGCACAAAAGTTAACTCAAAATGGATCAAGGAGCTTGATAACAAATCAGAGACACGGCGCCTGATAGAAGAAAAAGTTGGCTATGATCTACATACTGTGGGGTCGGGCTCCAAATTCCTCAATAGGACAGCCATAGCACAAGAGTTAATAGCTAGAATCAACAAATGAGACTTACTCAAACTAAAAAGTTTTTTCTCAGCAAAAGAAACAATAAGAGAGGTAAATAGGGAGCCTACATCCTAAGAACAAATCTTTACTCCTCAAACTTCAGATAGAGCCCTAATATCCAGAGTATACAAAGAACTCAAAAAATTAGTCAATAAGATAACAAATAACACAATCAACAAATGGGCCAAGGACCTGAACAGACACTGCTCAGAGGAGGACATACAATCAATCAACAAGTACATAAAAAAATGCTCACCATCTCCAGCAGTCAGAGAAATGTGAATCAAAACCACCCTAAGATACCATCTCACTCCAGTAAGATTGGCAGCCATTATGAAGTCAAACAACAACAAGTGCTGTCGAGGATATGGGGAAACAGGTAAACTTGTACATTGCTGGTGGGACTGCAAATTGGTGCAGCGAAATGGGAAAGCAGTATGGAGATTTCTTGGAAAGCTGGCAATGGAACCACCATTTGACCCAGATATTCCCCTTCTCGGTCTAAAACCTAAAGACCTAAAAAGAGCATGCTACAGGGACACTGCTACATCGATGTTCAGAGCAGCACAATTCACAATAGCAAGACTGTGGAACCAAGCTATATGCCCTTCAATGGAAGAATGAATAAAAATAATGTGGCATTTATACACAATGGAGTATTACTCTGCATTTAAAAATGACAAAATCTTAGAATTTGCAGGGAAATGGATGGCATTAGAGCAGATTATGCTAAGTGAACCTAGCCAATCCCTAAAAAACAAATGCCAAATGTCTTCTTTGATATAAGGAGAGTAACTAAGAACAGAGTAGTGATGAAGAGCATGAGAAGAAGATTAACACTAAACAGGGATGAGAGGTGGAAGGGAAAGGGAGAGAGAAGGGAAATTGCATGGAAATGGGAGGAGAGCCTCAGGGTTATACAAAATTTTATACAAAAGGAAGTGCGGGAAAAGGGAAAAATAATACAAGGGGGAGAAATTTATTACTGTAGAGTGGGTAGAGAGAGAAGAGGGGAGGAGAGGGGAGGGGAGGGGGGATAGTAGAGGATAGGAAAGGCAGCAGAAGAGAACAGACACTAGTATGGCTATGTGTGAATCAATGGATGTGTAACTGATGTGATTCTGCAATCTGTATACGGGGTAAAAATGGGAGTTCATAACCCACTTGAATCAAAATGCGATATATGATATATCAAGAACTATGTAATGTTTTTAACAACCATAAATAAAAATTAAAAAAAAAAAGAATACTAACTTTGGTGAATGATGCACGCGAATCCTAATATTTCTACAGTAACTGACCCAGTTTAATATCAATGCAAGTAGATTCCTATGGGACATGATGTGTATTTTGACGTTCATTTTTACTCAACACTGGTACATTAATATTTCATGAGTTTATGCACATCATTGGATATATATTTCATCCACAAATTAGCAAACTTATAGGCATTTGTTTTACTTTCAATCACTTCCTGCTTCACAACATATGTATTCCTCCAGGTTTCCTGACTGGTCTTTTAATGAGACTTCTTTCCAAACACATTATTTTCGATTTCCATAATCACTTTTGAAGCAAAACTCACAGACTCTTCATGATAAACCAAAACACTAATATTACAATTAGATGTATAATTGGTTGGAATGAAGGATTGTATATCAATATAAGATTTCCTGTAATTTTTCAGATATCAGTTAAATCCATTATTTAAAATTGGAACAAGTTATATTATTTATTCACAGTATGGTCTATTCATGCTTTATCTCTATATTCATAGACACAGGGTGCACCTCTTTGTAACCCCAATACTAATTTTACGTCTTTAATATATTGCTCCCAGAAATGGTGGAAGAAATACTCATGTCACCTGATCTACATATACATTTTATCCCAGTAATATTCTGGACAAAAAATTTAGTGGCCATACTTATGATTGTACCAAGGCCTAAATGGAAAGTGAACACGGATTACTAAAAACATCCATGTCCAGGTTGCGTAATGCTCTCAAATGCCAATCCTATTGGTGACTACATATTTGTTTCTTCCTAAGATTATATATTGAAACTCAACACTGTTGAACATGTCTAATCCTATCAGTCACTTTATACTTTGCCTAATTTTGTAATGTCTCTATTGATATCTGCTTTTCTGCATATTTTCCCCAGCTCATCCTAGTGACTGACTCTTCATATGTGCTGACATTTAAATTCAGTCTCTAACCGAAACCCTATTGCTAAAGAACTTTTGGTGCAAATCATATACTCACTCTTCCACCTAAACCTACCGACTAGCTTCATGATCCTAGCAACTATCCCTTTTTGACTGGATGTTCTCTTCTACATTCAATCATCCAAGGTACAAGGTCCTATGCCATTGTATATCGAATTATATGAGACATATTTGCAGAACATAATTCGTAGCTAAGTATCCCATTCAAGGGCTCAATGCCCTTCTGGGCTTCAAATCATACCTAGATTTCTGTTTTCATACTTATATTTCACCTCTATATTCTTGTAAATATCACAGGTTTCCAACACTATTATTCATCGCACAGAATGATTCCTAACCCAAATCGAACCTGTTATTAACCATAAACATACACTGTTCCCTCAAACTCATTTCACAAAAGAGCAGGAACAGAGTTGTTCTTACAATACAGGAAAGTAGGGGACCGTCCACCTGCTGAGAACCTCAAAGGTCCATGCAGAAATGATACTTGCACAAGTTGTAGGCATGTATGAAGGACCTGAGTGAGCAAAAGTCATCTTCCATGGCAAAAAAACCTAGTTAGAATGAAGGGACGTGTCTGAATCAGCCTCTCTCTTCTTATTGTAGAGAAGACTGACCAAAACAGGCCTGTGTGGAGAGCTGTTCCCGTTTGGCTATCGTTTATATTCCATTCTAACTTGTGAAAGTGTCACAAGAAGGAGCGGCTGGCTCCATCTCTTGGGACTCTTGGAAGCAACTGTTAGGACAAAGTGGTTGCCAAGGCAGTCACCTCATTCAGTTCCAAAGAAAGTGACATACCTCATTTCCTTGGTGATGGAACTCTCTGAACTTGGTATCCAAGAAGCCACCCAGTGGCAGTCCCAGTCCCAGTCCCAGTCCCAGTGGGCTCACTTGTTTGGATTTACCAAGGACAAAGTCAGCCTTTCTTGGTACCTACTGATGTGAGGATGGCCAAATGCCAGTAGAGCTCTGAAGAGGGACCTTTTCTGAGAAAACAGGTAGTGGCTCACGGCTGGCTCCTCTCAACTTCACAGAGTTGGACAAGGAGACCAGATCTGAGACAAGACAGGCCAATTCGGGGAAACATTGTATGGCTCACCAGTCAGAGGACACTCCGGGTTGTCACAGACCTACTTGGGGAAAGAAGGTGCCTTTGTGGGAGTGGGTTTGGGTTTGTGGTTCTGTCTCATGTTCTGAGAATAGGTAGGAAAGGCGTTTTTTTTTTTTTTTTGGTTTTGAGTGGACTGTTCTAGTAAGTCGTTTGACAAGGCGAGTGTTTCTTTGTCTGTGTATCCCACTGTGTCTGGTGTTGTACACATTAGAAAAGAAAATGCATTAATGGATGTGTCCTGTCTAGTATAAATCTTCCCATAATTCATCCTGCCCAATATATGAATGAACTGCAGCTTGTCTTATCAATGGGAAACACCTGCTATCTTCCTAAGTTGCTGTTTTCTTCCTAAATTCTGGCCACTCTGCAGAATAGGTTCATGGTTTTGTGTACAAGATATGTACCACCTCCAAGCTCTCTGACATGGCCATGTACTGGAGAGCTGAAGAGAATGGCGAGCATCTCAGAAAACTCAGATATCAGTGTGACCAGGAAACTCTCAGTTGAGAGACCCTGCTTTGGACTTTTTGTTTAAGTACTGTTCTCTTGCACTGAATATCTGGAAGGATTTTGCTTCCGGCCACCCCTTTGTGAAGCCTGAAGAATATAGTTTTGAAATGGAAATGAATGGGCATCACCTGTGGCTCTTTGCTTTATTGCTTTCGAAAGGGATGTGGCTGAATTAGCCTCTTGGCCTTGTTTGTGGCTGTGATTTAGATTCTAAGCACATGATGGATCTAAAGAATGATTCCATGTGTGTGTTCAAAACCATAATGACAAAAAATCGGTCATTGTGGATGAAGTCTCTTGCCTTCTTGTGTTAGGTTCCTGACCTCCATGAAGTGAAAATATGGATTCTTTGTGTCAAATGAGTTCTTCCAAGCCCTGCAGAGGGTCTTGGGTTTTCGCATGACTCCAAATCACATATAGAATCTATACCTGAAAGTCAGTAGGACTCAAATTGGAGAAACACAGCAGTATTTACGGGAGGCTTATTTGATCACTCCTGGTTCACAGGAAGGGTGTCAAGGACACCCTGACTTTAGGCAAATGAGGGGCAAGGGAGCATTTTTGGACACTGTCTTTGTTTGCACCCGTAATGGAAACCTCCAGCCAGAGGTGACTATATGGAAGAAGATGAGGGACATGTGGAAATGTTTTGGTTTTAATTTTGGTCATTTGTTTGGCGGTTGGAAGAAATGACTGGGTCCACGTGGGCTTGAAATCTGGTGTGATTCCCCTTAGAGACTGAGTTGTGAAACTGACCTCAGAGAAGTATTGCCATGAATTTTGTTTGGATTTTAGGAGGCCATGCATGAGAGTCGCCCTTGGAAACTGACATCTAGGCCCAGGGTGGCTTTCCACAGAGCCCTGGGAATCTCAGCCAGGATATCACATGATTTTATTCTTAAAGACATGGCAGCCATATTTGAGAGTTGAAACACACATAGGCCACACATTGTAGACTTCAATGGGCCTGGCTTCATGTGACCTTTTGGACACTCTTTCGGAAGCCTTGCCTGTGAGAGTTCTCCAGAGCTTTCATTGAATTGAGCTTCCTCAACATTTAATGGTTACTGAATGAATTGAAACCCACAGTGCCTCCAACTTCATCATTGAAAAATGGCTAGATAAATACCATGAAATTTTTGAAATTCCCATGACCAGGTGGCACTGGGGAACCTTTGGATGTCCTATTGCTGATCATGAGTATACCAGACAGATCCTTGTATGACTGGGTTTCATGAAAATGGTGTAGAACAGAGATTCCAGTATGTTGGAGCCTTCTGAGTAGTGGGCCAAGAGCAGTGGTGGACAGGTGTGTGATAAATCTTCAGTGGTACGGCCATGAGGATCTACCATTGTATTCCAAATGGCATGTTACTGACATGGTGCAGCCAGCAGACTCTTATATGTAAAGGCATCTTGTTATATGGAGAGGTTTTAGGGCAATGTTCAGAATCAGGTTGATATGGACAAGGGGGCAATGGGGCAAGCTATGAGGAATAAAAGCATGGTTGGTGCATTCTCTTGCAGACCGTGGCCCACCACACGTGACAGAACTCCCTCCAGCACTGTGTCCCAGTTGAGCTCCTTGTATGTCATGAAGCAAATACTAAACTCCCAGTTCAGTAGCAAAAACATCACAAAAAGTGGACGAGGACCAAATGGCTTCACAGTCAACACGGGGAGACACTTAGTCCCCTGTGGCCACAGTTTACCTTCAAAGAGATAATTCAGGACTGCTGCTCATCTTCATTGGAAAATAAGAAGACATGTCCTCCAGGTCACATAGATGCAGACCCAGCTTTGATGGTCTCACTACAAAGGAAGTCAAATCTCCTGACAACAACATATATTTCAAGTGCCCAAACTCAGAGGCAGTTTCTCAAAAAGTTTTTAGGCCAGCAGAGCTTCATGTTTGTGGATTGTTTACCCTGTCCCTTACATTTGGAAACTCCTCTACCACCTCCAAAGTTGTGAATTCCAGAGCATTTCCATTTCAGATATGTATTCACTGATTTTCTAACTCTTTTCCTCTATTTGTGTCTTAATTGGGGCGAAGGTATTGACAAGGCATTGCATTGGATGAGAGTGGAAGGATATTTGTGCAGCACATATTTGCATACACATTAAATTCATTTTCCAATTTTCCTTTCGAAATACTGAATCCCTGACACTAATACCTACCTACTAGAGTCAGACTACTCATCCTAATATAAAGGAGAATAATAACCCAAACACAATAGAAATACAAGCAGTTCAGAGGAGGCATGTTGTATACTTGGACTTGCCTTTTGCATTATATAAGGTAGGAGTTATAAATTTAGTCAATTTTTAATTGAAATAGTCCTCCATGTTTTTTTAAAGTTAACAGATATGTGTATTCTTGTTCCCCTTTCTCTGTAGCCTATTCACCCATATATATTCATATGCACATATAGAATCCTACCTGGTATCACATGTACATTTTTGTGAGGTGGCTGACTTGGCAGATAAAAGTTGTGAGAAGAGTTTACTACTCTTAAACGCTGTTGGAACTGAAAATTTAACCTACAAGCTTCCTAGTAGAACAACATTATGCATTAGCTCATGTTCAGTAAAATAAATATTTTGCATCTGTGGATGATATATATTTAATGATGAATTTTGATTGGCATATATATTGCTTCTTTTTAATGTCTGTATGTGTTTTTTTTGTATCTATAAATACACTCTCCAGATTTTTCAAAATATAAAATATATGTGTCTTATATACACTCTCTAAATTTGTTCATGTTCATGTACGTGGATTCATAATCAACTTTTCACAAGATTATTTTCAGACATATTCATCTACCTGAAATATATATTTGTTTACTAGTACTGAAAACTAACTTCAGTGAATGGTGCATACAAATGCTAATAATTCTACAGTAACTAACCCAGTCTAACATCAATGCAAGTAGATTCCTATGGGACATGATATGTAATTTGACGTTTATTTGTATTCAACACTGGTACATTACTTTTTCTTCAGTGTTTGCACAACATAGGATTTACATTTCATCCACAAGTTCACAAATTTATAGGCATTTGTTTCAACTTTAATCACTTCTTGCTTCAGAACACGTGTATTGTCAGGGTGTCTTGACTGGTCTTTAAATGAGAATTCTTTCCAAACATATTATTTTCAATTTTCATAATCACTATTGAAGCAAAACTCACATACTCTCCATGATAAACCAAAACACTAATATTACCATTAGATGTATGTCTGTTTGGAATGAATGATTATATATCAATATAAGATTTCTTATAATTTCTCAGATATCAGTTCAATCCATTATTTAAAGTTGGAACAAGTTATATTATTTATTCACTTATGGTCAATTCATGATTTATCTCTATATTCATAGACACAGGGTACACCTCTTTGTACCCCCAATACTAATATTACGTCTTCAATATATTGCTTCCTGAAATGGTGGTAGAAATACTCATGTGACCTTATCTACATATACATTTTATCACAGTAATATTCTGAACAAAAAATGTAAAGGTCACACTTATGATTGTACCAAAGCCGAAATGGAAAGTGTACATGGATTACTAAAACATCCATGTCCAGGTTGCCTAATGCTCTCAAATGTCAATCCTATTGGTGACTACATATTTGTTTCTTCCTAAGATTATATACTGAAACTCAACCCTGTAGAAAATGTCAAATCCTATCACTCATTTTATACTTTGCCTGATTTTATAATGTCTCTATTGATATCTGCTTTTCTACATATATTCCCCAGCTCATTATAGTTACTGACTCTTCATATGTGCTGACATTTACATTCATTCTCTAACCAAATCCCTATTGGGAAAGAACTTTTGGTGCAAATCCTATACTCACTCTTCTTCCTAAACATACCAAATATCTTCCTAATCCTACCTACTATCCCTTTTTGACTGGATGTTCTCTTCTACATTCAATCATCCAAGGTACAAGGTCCTATGCCATTGTATATCAAATTATCTGAGACATATTTGCAGAACATAATTCAAAGCTAAGTATACCAGTCAAGGGCCCAATGGTTTTCTGGGCTTCAAATCATACCTAGATTTCTGTTTTCATACTTTTATTTCACCTCTATATTCTTGTACATATCGTAGGTTCTCAATACCATTATTCATGGCACAGAATGATTTATAACCCAAATCGAACCTGTGATTAACCCGAAACATACACTGTTCCCTCAATCTCATTTTACAGAAGAGCAGGGACAAAGTTGTTCTTACAGTACAGGAAAGTAGGGTACCTTCTACCTGCCGAGAATCTCAAAGGTCCATGCAGAAATGATACCTGGAGAAGTTTTAGGCAGGTATGAAAGACCTGAGAGAGCAAAAGTCATCTTCCATGGCAAACAACCTGGTCAGAATGAAGGAATGTGTCTGAATCAGCCTCTCTCTTCTTATTGTAGAGAAGGTCGACCAAACCAGGCCTGGGTGGAGAGTTTTACCCAGGTTCCTATGGTTGATATACCATTCCAACTTGTTAAAGTGTCACAGGAAGTAGGGGCCAGCTCCATCTTATGGGACCCTTGGAAGCAACTTTTAGGATAAAGTGGTTGCCAGGGCAGTGACCTCATTCAGTTCCAAAGAAAGTGACATACGTCATTTCCTTGTTGATGCAACTCTCTGAACTTGGTATCCAAGAAGCCAGGCACCCAGAAGGAGTCCCTGTCCCAGTCTCAGGGGGCTCACTTGGTTGGATTTAACAAGAATAGAGTCAGTCTTTCTTGGTACCTACTGATGTGAGGAAGCACAAATGCCAGGAGAGCTCTGAAGAGGGACCTTTCCTGAGAAAGATGGTAGTGGCTCACCAATTTTTTCTGACAACTTCAGAGAGTTGGCCAAGGAAACCAGATCTGATAGAAGACAGGCCATTTTGGGGAACATAGTTTAGCCCACCAGTCAGAGGACTCTCTGGATAGTCAAAGACCTACTTGGGGGAAGGAGGTGCCTTTGTGGGCAGTGGGTGTGTGTTTGTTATTTTGTCTCATCTTCTGAGAATAGGTAGGAAAGTCGCTTTGTTTGGTTTGGAGTGGACTGTTTCTAGTAAGTCGTTTGACAAGACTAGTATTCCTATGTCTGTGTATCCCACTGTGTTCGTTGTTGTAGACATTAGAAAAGATAATGCATTAATGGATGTCTAGTCTAGTATAAATCTTCCCATAATTCATACTAGCCAATTAGTGAATGGACTGCAACTTGTCTTATCCATGGGCAACACCTGCTATCTTCCTAAGTTCCTGTTTTCTTCCTGAATTCTGGCCACTCTCCAGAATTGGCTCATGGTTTTGTTTCCAAGATATGTACCACCTCCAAGCTCTGTGACACGGCCATGTACTGGATAGCTGAAGATAATAGCGAGATTCTCAGAAAACTCAGATATAAGTGTGACCAGGAAAGTCTCAGTGTAGAGACCATGTTTTGCACCTTTTCTTACATATTGTTCTGTTGCCCTGAATGTAGGATATCAGTGTGACCAGGAAAGTCTCAGTGGAGAGACCATGATTGGGTCTTTTGCTTAACTATTTTTCTGTTGCAATGAATGTCTGGAAGGTCTTTGCCTCAGGCCACCCCTTTGTGATGCCTGAAGAATATAGTTTTGAAATGGAAATTAATGGACATCACCTGTGGCTTTTTGCTTAATTGCTTTGGAAAAGGATGTGGCTGAATTAGCCTCTTGGCCTTGTGTGTGGCTGTGACTTAGATTCTCAGCACCTGATGGATCTAAAGAATGATCCCATGTGTGCATCCCAAACCAAAATAGCCAAAAGATCAGTCATTGTGGATGAAGTCACATGCCTTCCTCTGTTAGGTTCCTGACCTCCATCAAGTGAAAATAGAGATTCTTTTGGTCAAATGAGTTCTTCCAAGCCCTGCAGAGGTGCTTGGGGTTTCGCATGACTCCAAATCACATAAAGAATCTATATCTGAAAGTCAGTAGGCCTCAAATTGGAGAAACAGAGCAGTATTAAAGGCATGCTTATTTGATCATTCCTGTTTCACAGGAAGGGTGTCCTGGACATCCTGACTTTAGGCAAATGAGGGGCAAGCAAGCTTATTTTGGAAACTGTCTTTGGCTGCGCCCCTGATGGAAACCTTCAGCCAGAGGCGATGATGAGTGACTACATGGAAGAAGATTAGTATCATGTGGGAGTGTTTTGGTTATAATTTTGGTCATTTGTGTCTCGGTTGGAAGAAATGACTGGGTCCACCTAGGCTTGAACTCTGGTTTGATTCCCCTTAGATACTGAGTTGTGGAACTGAACTCAGAGAAGTATTGCCATGATTTTTGTTGGGATTTTAGGAGGACACGCATGAGAGTCGTCCTTGGAAACTGAGATCTAGGCCCAGGGTGGCTTTCAAAAGAGCACTGGGAATCTCAGCCCGTATATAACATGAATTTATTATAAAGACTTGGAAGGCTGAGTTGAGAGTCAAAACACACATGGGCCTCACATTTAGACCTCAATGGGCCTGGCTTCATGTGACCTTTTTGGGCACTCTTTGGGAAGCCTTGCCTGTGAGAGTTTTCCAGAGCTTTCATTGAAATGAGCTTCCTCAACATTTAATGATTCCTGAATGAATAGAAACCCACAGTGCCTCCAACATCATCTTTGAAAAATGGCTAGATAAAAACCATGAAATTTTTGAAATTTCCATGACCAGGTGGCACTGGAAAACTTTTGGATGCCCTGTTGCTGATCATGAGAATACCAGACAGTGCCTTGATTGACTGGGTTTCATGAAAATGGTGTATAACAGAGATGCCAGTAAGTTGGATCCTGCTGAGTAGTGGCCCAGAGCAGTGGCGGGCAGGTGTTTGATAAAACATCGGTGGTAGTGCCATGAGGATCTACCATTGGATTCCAAATGGCTTGTGACTGACATGGTGCAGCCAGGAAACCCTTATATGTAAAGGCATCTTGTTATATGGAGAGGTTTCAGGGCAATGTTCTGAATCATGTTGCTATTGTCAAGGGGGCAAGCTACGTGGGATAAAACTGGTTGGTGCATTCTCCTGCAGACCCTTCCCCCCACACCTGACAGAACTCTCTCCAGTACTGTGTCTCATTTGAACTCGTTGTATTTTGTGAAGCAAATACCAAACTCCCAGAGCAGCATCAAAAACACCACGAAAATTAGAGGATGACCAAATGGCTTCACAGTCGACACGGGGAGACACTTATCCCTTAGAGTCCACAGTTTACCTACAAAGAGAGAATTCAGCACTGCTGCCTCATTACATTGGAGAATAAGTAACCATGTCATCCAGGTCACATAGATTCAAATCCAGCTTTGATGCTCTCACTACAAAGTAAGCTAAGGCTCCTGACAACATATATTTCAAGTGCCCAACCTCAAAGGCAAATTCTCAAAAAACTTTAGACCAGCAGAGCTCCATGTTTGTGGAGGGTTTACTCTGTCCATTACATTTAGAATCTCCTCTACCAGCTCCAATGGTGTGAAATCTTGAGCATTTTCCATTCCATATAGGTATTGAGAGATTTTTTTAACTCTTCTCCTCTAATTGTGTCTTACTTGATGCGAAGGTAATGTCAAGGCATTGTTCTGGATGAGAGTTGGAAGATTTTTCTGTAGCATATGTTTGCATACACATTGGATTCAATTTCCTATTTTCCATTCAAAATACTGAATCCCTGACACTAACCCATACCCTACCAGACTCTGACTACTAATCCTAATATGATGGAGAAAAATAACCCAAACAGAATAGATATACAAGCAGTTCAGTGGAGGCATGTTGTATAGGTGGGCTTGCCTTCTGCATGATACAGAGCAGGAGTTATAGATCTAGTCAATTTATTATTGAAATAGTTCTCCATGTATTTTTAAATTTAACAAATATGTGAATTCCTGTCTCCCTTTTTCTGTAGCCTATTCAGCATGTGTATTTTTATATGCACATATAGAATCCTACTTGGTACCACATGCACATTCTTGTGATTTGGTGGACTTGGCAGATACAAATTGTGAGACGAGATCACTCCTACTTAACCCTGTTGGTACTGAATATTCAAACTATGGGTGAGATTCCTAGTTGAAGAACATTTACATAAATCCATGTTCAGTAAAATGAATATTTTTAGATCTGTGGATGATATATATTTTATGATGAATTTTGATTGACATGCACATTGCTACTTTTTTTGTCTTGTGTACTCTCCAGATTTTTCAAAATATGAAATATATGTGTCTTATCTACACTCCCTAAATATGTTCATGATCATGTATGTGGATTTATAATCAACTATTCACAAGATTATTCTCAGAAATATTCATCCACCTGAAATCTTCCTAATGCTCTCAAATATCAATCCGATTGTTGACTACATATTGGTTTTTTCCTAAGATTATATATTCAAACTCAACCCTGTTCAAAATGTATAATCCTATCACTCACTTTATACTTTGCCTGATTTTCTAATATCTCTATTTTTATCTGCTTTCCTACATATTTTCCCCCCTTCATCATTGTGACCGACTCTTCACCTGTGCAGACATTAACATTCACTCTCTAATCGAAACCCTATAGCTAAAGAACTTTTGTTCCAAATCCTATACTCACACTTCTTCCTAAATGTACTGACCATCTTCCTAATTCTATCAACTATCCCTATTTGACTGGATGTTCTCTTCTACATTCAATCATCCTAGTAAATGTCAGGCGAGCTTTGCAGGAGGAGACCACCAATAGACTATCTCATGCAACAGCCAAAGTTTATTGACTGTCCAGCATGCTGGTGCTCAGAGCTCACTTGAATAGAGCAGACAGCCCTGAGAATAGCTTTAGTAGAGCTTATATACTTTACCTGGAGAGGGCAGGGAGGGAAGTTTATTGATGGATCAAGGCGAGTGGGCGATTTGCGTGGAACTGGGTCAGGGAGCACATTCTGCAGTTTGGCAGTTGGGGACAGCACATACTGGGAACAAGATTTGCAAGTATCTCTCAAGATTTCAACAGTGTTTTGTTAAGCATACAGAAAAACAGGAAGTGACAAGTACCTATTTTATTAACCTTTTATTCCCCAATTCTTCTTCTGGCTACTTTTAATCATAAAAATGATCATTGGGGGTGTCACATTCTATGTCTGCTAGTGGGGTATTACCTTAAGTTTAACTCGTCCAATTTGAGCCTGGAGAAAAGAAATTACACGGTTGAGAAAACAGGGTTTAATAGTTAGCAATAATATGAGGATTATTTTTGGACCAGCCAGGGTTGATAAAAACGTAGTTAACCAGGGGGACTGTGTGAACCAAGACTCAAACCACCCTTTTTGGGCCTCTCTCTATCGTTGATGCTCTTCAAGACGTATTTTTAATTTACTCATACATTTTATTACAACTCCAGTATGCTCGGCATACAAACAACATTCTTCCCTCAATGGAGCACAAAGGCCCCCTTCTCTCATGAAGAGCAGGTCCAACCATCGAGTGTTCTGAAAAACAACTTCAGAGAGAGAGGTTAAAGATTCATGCAAAGCTCTGATGGAGGTTTCTAATATCTTCGTTTTGGTCTATTGCTGTCATATTTTTTGTCATTTGTTGAGTCCCATGGACAAAGGCAGTAGTTCCCGTGCCCACCAGTGCAGCAATTCCTATTCCTAATAGGATGGCTAAAGGGAGGGATATATATTTTCAGTGGAACAGGGTTGTATGCCCCCCTATTTGATCTTCAAATGAACCTGTGTCGTGATAGAGCACTCTGGGAAACATCTGCACCATTACACAATTAATCACATCTGTTGACCATTTCATGAAAACATAAGCAATGATTAAGTATATAGAATTATGCTGTAGTAGGGACAGACAAGGCAAGGCACCTAAGATAGCAGCGAAGACAGGGAAACTGTCCCATTTGGTTGCAACCGGATTCAGAGGGCATTGATTCTGTTGTAATCAAGTAATCCTCTGAAACCCAAGTTGAGGTAGTTTCAGAATTTTGTACCCAACATTTAAGGGAAGGGGCTCAGAAGTTCACAGTCTGCAGAAGTTGAAAAAAGCAGTTTTTGTTTCTGTTTTTTTCCTCAGTTCTGGGCAAGTTAACTTTTCAAGGACACCTGGGAAGGTAAGAGCTTTTTCTTCCCTTTCTTATTTTCCCCCTGCCAGCTGTTACCACGGAGCCCAGTTGCTAACTTCTTTAACTTAGAAATGTAGCCATCTCTCTGAAGCCCCAGGTCAAGGCCCAAGGCTTTTTTCACATATTTTTGTGAAAAACTAGAAAGAGGGTGTCTAGCTAAGGATTGCTGATTTTTTTAGCCAGTGGCCAAGTAGAACAGGGCAATATGAAAAGATGAAGTTTAACTACATTGAACTCTTTTACAGGGACTCTTTTCATGAAAGTCCAAAACTCAGCCATGGTGAAGACTTCTGGAGAAGGTCAGTTAAGTCTTTTCAGTGGGCCTGGTACAGAAGGGGAAGACAGGGAAGGTGGGGCTGAGAGCAGCTCCGAGGATCTGAGAATGAGGAAGGAGGGATGTAAAAGAATAATTTGAGAAATGGTTTGGGATTTTCCTAGCAACAAAAACTTGAGCAGTAGAACAGGTAGAGCAGAGGGGAGGACGGGAGTGAGTATCCCAAAACGCATGTGAGGGACTTTAAATTCTTAGTAAACTGTTTTCAGTGATGACAAAGCAACTTTAAAGGCCATTTTTATTACATCTTGAATAGGGGTCTGAGGACTCTCCTCAGCTGGTTTGAGCTTTGGGTTAGCTGAAAAGAGGACCTGGTGGGACCCGGTGTGGGCACTGACAGGAGAAGAGAGGAGTGAGTGGGTGGAGGGGTACTTCAGTAGCTGCTAACTCAGCAAGGGGGCAATGGTCTGAGAACCAGCGAAGGTTTGGGTTTTTGATCTATTAATTGGAGGGAAGAAATCAGGTTTCTGAAGTGGGAGTGACAGCAGAGACTCTGGAGCAGAAGGCTGAAGGTGAGGATCTATTGGATAAGCAGAGTTCAGGATGTGAGTGAAGGAGGGAAAAGGGCTCCACATAGGGGAATCTCCTTTCACCCTTTTGAGCACTTGCAGATGTTAAAAAGGTCATGCAGAATTTGAGGATCTAGAGACCCCTCTGGGAGCCATTGGTTTTTGTTATCTAATTCGTAATATGGCCAATGCTGTGCACTGAATTTGATGACGAGTTTGGGTTCCATCAGGCAGCCCCTGTATGCTCACATCCCCATTACTTACAGAAGAAGTCAGCTTTCCCCCCACACACTCATGGCTGTTTGTGGCTTTGATGGTCTGTCGGGCAAACATAGTAATCTAGGCTAGCCAACCTGCATCTGGCTCGTGTGTCCCTACATCCATAATGTTTGTTTCCATTATCTATGGTACGGAAGGGATTTAATGGAATTTTAGTGGAATCCTCTTCATCAGGAATATCCCAATAGGAAAGACCAATAGCCAGCTGACAAATGTCTGGGTAAAGTGATGGTCACCAGGTACCTAAGGGGGCTGTATGCATGATAGATTATACATCTTTTCCAGTAGAATTTGTGATCAGCCATCGCTGCTGCACGGGCTGATGAGGGTTAGGACTACTTGTTGCGAAGGGGAGATTCTATAGCCTTATCCACATGGTGAATATGCAATTTGAAAGTGTTACCAGTCTTTTCCAGTTTCTAGCCAGAGTGTGGACAGGGCGCAGGCTTGAGATGAGAGGCATGGATCCAGGAAGTGATTCTGTCTACCTTTACCACTGTAGATATTATAAGTAGCACCTGGTATTGTCCTTTCCAGCAGGGTTCCAGGGATGACACCTGATATCGTCTTACGTAGATGAAGTCTCTTACTTGATATCGATGTGGAGTCCCCTCGTCCCCAGTTTGGTAGGCAGTGGCCAGCTGTTTCCACAGGTATCACTGAGTTCTTTCAAGAGTTTAAGTCTGTCAAGCAAGGGGGTGTGGAAGGGATCGTTAGGTCTTACAGTTGGGCTTAGGTCACTTACTGGAGGAGAGGCACCCTAGAGAATTTCACAGGGGATGAGGTTACTCAAAAAAACAGAGGGAGTATTTCTTGCATGAAACATTGTATATGGCAGGAGCATAGTCCAATCTTTTATGCTGGTCTCTAAGCTTAATTTCAATAAGGCCTCTTTAATGCTTCTACTCATTCTTTCTACCTGTCCTGAACTCTGGGGTCTGTTAGCACAATATAACTTCCAATTAATCCCCAGGTTCCTGGCTAACCCCTGACTTACCTGAGCCACGAACGCGGGTGCATTATCAGACGGTATTACCTTAGGCAGGCCGTGTCTTTGAAAAATATCTTCCAGGATCTTCTGGACCACCTTTTGTGCTGTTTCTTTTATTTTTTCTTTTCTTTTTTAGGGGGGAAAGATTCAATCCATCCTAAAAATGTATCTACAAAGACTAGGAGATATTTATGTCCATACCTTGCTGGCTTAATTTTAGTAAAGTCAACTTCCCAGAATTGTCCTGGTCTGGATCCTCATAGGTGCTTTCCTGCAGGAAGCTTGGAAGGGTAAGCATTAACCATTTAATGGACTTGACAGGCTTTTTTTACCCATTCAGCTATTTCTTTTTGCTGTGAGTCAGTTAGTGGAAAACTCTGTTCTTGATACTTCAGAAATACCTGCAGTTTCTTTTAACCAAGATGAGTGAGTTGATGTGCATTTTCTACTGACATAGTTAGAGCTGTGATTATAGGAGTTTTTACTGAAAGATTTAGAAATTCCACTTGGGGGCCTTCAGGGTGAAAAGTTATTTTGGCCCGGAGCTTGGTGAGCAGATATCTGCCCATCAATGGGGCCCGGCATTCTGGGATTACTAGGAAGGAGTGATCTATTTTTTCCTTTCCCCAGGTCCATGATCCTCTTAGTTGTCCAAGCCAGATATTTACTGCCATTAGCCCCTTGAACTAGAGACCTTTTATTTGATAGAGGGCCCAAAGTGTTCTTAGGGGTGAGTATATTGCCCCTGTATCCACTTCAAAGTTTACTGGGGTCTCCTCCACTTCAAAAGTTGCCCTGAACTCAGGGAGGGGATCTGAGCCGCGACTTTCTTAGTCATCCTCCAGAGTCAGAATGGCTGACTTGCGTGGCTTTCTCTTTCTACGGCACTCTTTGGCCCAGTGTCCTTTTTTTTTTACAGTAGGCACATTGTTCTGAGGCCAGTTGTGGCCTCTGGCATGGGACCAGGTATCCATTCCTGTCTCCCTGTTTCTTAATTTCTGGCCCTTCTGTTGTTGTGACCAGGACCTTAGTCAACACCTTAGTCTGTCTTTTGTTTCTTTTATCCTCCCTTTGCTCCCTTGTCTTCCTCAGTTTCTCTCTTAAGGTATACTTTCTTGTCTTCTTTGACTAAGTCTCTCAAAGTCATATCTTGTAATCCATCTAAGCATTGTAACTTTCTTTTAATATCCAGGGCAGCTTGCCCAATAGAGGCCATCCGGACAGATGTCTTTTGATCCTCTGCCTGAGCATCGAAAGGAGTATATCTCCTATATGCCTCCCTAATTCTCTCTAGAAACATAGAGGGAGATTCATCAGGCCTTTGAATAATCTCTCTTACCTTGGACAAATTAGTTGGTTGCCTAGCGGACACTCAGATGCCCACTATTAGAACCTGGCCATAAGTGGACAGATGCATTCTAACTTCAAAGGTGTTGGTGTCCCATTTGGGTTGTTTCAAGGGAAAACCAGCTTTGATTAAGTTGGGAAGATGTGTTGGTCTCCAATCTGGCCCGAGGATTTTTTTTCTAGCTCCAGGAGAATTCTCTTTTGTTCCTCTGTCATAAAGAGAGTGTCTAGGAATTGTTGACAGTCATCCCAAGTATTCAGGTGTGAAAATATCAATGACTCAACCAGACCTGTGAGCCGGGTGGGGTCCTCGGAAAAAAAGGGATTGTGATTTTTCCAGTTATATAGGTCTGAAGAGGAGAAAGACCAATATTTGTCAGCTTGCATTTTCCCCCCATGGCCTTCGTCAATCAATGGTCCATAGGGACATAGGGGGAGCATCACGGGAGTTCCAGGGTTTTCAATCATTCGAAGCCAGCGAGTTCCCTCAGCCGGGCCAGCTTCCTCCTGGGGAGGTGGGGCTCTGTGTGCTGTGGGGGAGTTATCTGGAGGGCTCAGGGCCAGCTTAGCTTCCTCCAATGGCGGAGAGGCTGAGTCAGCTGCAGGGGAATCACTTAGAGGGGGTTGGTGGTTGGGGGATGAGGGCAGGGTATGAGGAGGGGGATGAGAGTCCAGTAGAGTCAAATCTTGTGACTCAGGGAGAACAGAGGGTGGTGGAGGAGGAGGAGCAGAGGGTTTGAGAGATCATGGGGGAAGCAGTACCAGCAGGGAAAGGGACAAGGAAAGGCTTCACCCATGGAAGAGGAGACTTGCAGAGGTCCTGCAAAGTTAAGATACATGGCTCTTGATCAGGATGGCTATGTGTGCGCAGCTGAAAGACAATATCTCTGACTTTTTAAATTAGTGGGAAGTATAAAGATGCTTCTAGGGGCAATCCCACTTGAAAGGTGAAACATTCTGAGGCACAGACAGTCTGGCAAGTCTGCAGTTTTACAGAAAAAGAAAGATTCTGAGCCCTTAAGCGAACTTTGGTCCAGTGATCAAGGGTCAGGGACAGAGACATTGAAGTGCTCTGTCCCATATTGAAAGATACACAAACAGTGAATGCAACAACACACAACACAGACAAGACAAGACAATAAAGACAGGCAATGGACGTCCAAAACTGAGACCAGGACTGCGTAGCAGGCAAAATCCTATGGGCTGGCAATACCGAATCTGAAACAAAAAACCACTGAGTCGAGGAGGCAATTGTTCCTCGATTTCTCGAGTCCTCGGTGGCATCCCCCAATACCATTATTCATGCAGCAGACTGATTCCTAACCCAAATCGAACATGTTATCAACCCTAACCATACATTGTTACCTCAATCTAACTTTACAGAAGAGCACGGACAGAGTTGTTCTTACAATCCAGGAATGTAGGGGATCTTCCACCTGCTGAGAACCTCAAAGATCCATGCAAAAATGATCCCTGAAGAAGATGTAGGCAGCTTTGAAGGACCTGATTGAGCAAAAGTCATCTTCCATGGCGAACAACCTGGTCAGGATGAAGGGTTGTGTCTGAATCAGCCTCTCTATTCTTAATGTAGAGAAGATGGACCAAATGAGACCTGTGTGGAGAGTTGTTCCCAGGTGCCTATGGTTGATATACCATTCTAACTTGTGAATGTGTCACAGGAACCAGGGGCAGCCTCCATCTCATGGGACCCTTGGAAGCAACTGTTAAGACAAAATGGTTGCCAAGGCAGTGAACTCATTCTGTTCCTGAAGGAAGTGACCTCACCTCACTTCCTTTGTGATGGAACTCTCTGATCTTGGGATCCAGGAAGCCAGTTAAACAGTGCCAGTTTTAGTCCCAGTCCCAGTGTTCTCACTTTTTGGATTTCCCGAGGACAGGGTCATTCTTTCTTGCTAACTACTGATGTTAGGATGTCGAAATGGCAGAAAAGCTCTGAAGAGGGGCCTTTCCTGAGAAAGAATGTATTGCCTCACTGCTGACTCCTGACAACTTCAGAGAGTTGGCCAAAGACACAAGATCTGAGACAGGACAGGCTATTTTGGAGGAACATTGTATGACCCTCCAGTCAGAAGACACTCCGGATAGTCACAGACCTACTTGTGGGAAGGAGGTGCCTTTGTGGGTTTGGGTATGAGTTTCTGGTTTTGTCTCATGTTCTGAGAATAGGTAGGAAAGGTGGTTTGTTTGGTTTGGAGTGAACTATTTCTAGTAAGTCTTTTGACAAGGTGAGTGTTTCTATGTCTGTAACTCACTGTCCGTGGTTGTAGACATTAGAAAAGATAATGCATCAGTGGATGTGTCCTGTCTATGAGAAAGCTCCCCAGCATTCATCCTACCAAATTTATGAATGGACTGCCGCTTGCCTTATGGATGGTCAACTCCTGCTATGTGTGCATTCAAAACCAAAATGGCTAAAAGAACAGTCATTGTGGATAGAGTCTCTTGACTTCCTCTGTAAGGTTCCTGATCTCAATTAAGTGAGAATAGAGATCCTTTGGGTCAAGTGAATTCTTTAAATCCTACAGAGGCTAGCTCATAGTTGCTTGGGTTTTCTCATGACATTAATTCACATAAATAATCTAAAATGCACAGTCAGTAGGCCTCAAATTGGAGAAGCGGAGCAGTATTAATGGCAGGCCTATTTGATCACTCCTGGTTCACAGGAAGCATATCCAGGCCACCATGACATTAGGCAAATGAGGCGCACGGGAGCTTATTTTGTACACTGCCTTGGGCTGCACCCCTCATGGAAACCTCCAGCCAGGTTTTATGATGAGTGTCTATATATAAGAAGATGAGGGCAATGTGGGAGTTTTTTGGTTTTAATTGTGGTCATTTGTGTGGTGGTAGGAAGAGATGACTGGGTCCACCTGGGCTTGAACTCTGGTGTGATTTCCCCATAAAGACTGAGTTCTGGAATTGACCTCAAAGAACTATTGCCATGAATTGTGTTGGCATATTTGGAGGCCACGCATAAGATTCCCCCTTGGAAACTGAGATCTAGGCCCTGGGTGGCTTTCCACAGAGCACTGGGAATCTCAGCCAGGATATCACATGATTTTATTGTGAAAGATTTGGCAGCCATAGTTGAGAGTCAAAACACACATGGACTTCACATTGTAGACCTCAATGGGTCTGGCTTCATGTGACATTTCGGCCACTCTTTTGGAAGCCTTGACTGTGAGAGTCCTCCAGAGATTTCATTGAAATTAGCTTCCTCACCATTTAATGGTTATTGAAATAATTGAAACACTCAGTGCCTCCAACTTCATTCTTGAAAAATGGCTCCATATATACCATAAAATTTTTGAAATTCTTATGACCAGGTGGCACTGGAGAACCACTGGATATCCTGTTGCTGATCATGAGTGTGCCAGATACTGCCTTGATTGTCTGGGTTTCACAATAATGGTGTAGATCAGAGATGCCAGTTAGTTGGAGCCTGCTGAATAGTGGGCCAAGAGGAAAGGTGGGCAGGTGTGAGATAAAACAGCTGTGGTGGTTTCATGTGGATCTACCATTGGCATCCAAATGGCTTCTGACTGACATTGTGCAGTCAGCAGACCCTTATATGTAAAGGCATCATGTTGTATGGATAGGTTTCAGGGCAATGTTCAGAATCAGGATGCTTTGGTGAAGGTGGCAAGCTATGTTCGACAGAAGCCTGGTTGGTGCATAATCCTACAGGCCCTGTCCCACCACACGTGACAGAACGCCCTCCAGCACTGTGTCTCAGTTGAACTCCTTGTATTTTGTGAAGCAAATTCCGAACTCCCAGTGCAGCATCAAGAAAAATCACAAAAATTGGAGGATGAGCAAATGGGTTCACAGTCCACACGAGGAGACACTTAGAACTCAGTGGCCACAGTTGACCTACAAAGAGAGATTTCAGCACTGCAGCCTCGTGTTCATTGGAAAATAAGATACCATGTCCTCCAGGTCACATAGATGAAGACACATCTTTGATGGTCTTACTACAAAGGAAGCTAAAGCTCCTGACAACCACTTATATTTCAAGTGCCCAATCTCAGAGGCATTTTCTCCAGAAGTAATTAGGCCAGCAGAGCTTCATGTTTGTGGAGTGTTTACCATGTCACTTACTTTTGGAAACTCCTCTTCCACCTCCAAGTTTGTGAACTCCTGAGCATATTCAATTCCTGATATGTATTCACAGATTTTCTAACTCATCTCCTCTAAATGTCGTATTTGGTGCGAAGGTAATGTCAAGGCATTGTTCTGGATGAGAGTGGGAAGATTTTTGTGTAGCACATATTTGTATACACATTGGATACATTTTCCAATTTTTCATTCAAAATACTCAATCCCTGACACTATACCATACCCTACTAGGCTCTGACTACTATTCCTGACATTATGGAGAATAATAACCCAAACAGAATAGAAATACAAGAAAATCAGAGGAGGCATGGTGTACATTTGGACTTGCCTTTTCCATTATATAGCGTAGGAGTTATAAATCTAGTCAATTTTTTGTTTAAAGAGTTCTCCATGTGTTTTTAAATTTATCAAATATGTGAATTCCTTTCTCCCCCATTTCTCTGTATCCTATTCAGTACATGTATTTTTATATGCACATATAAAATCGTATCTTGCATCATACGTACTTTCTTGTGAGGTGGCTGACATGTCAGATACAAATTGTGAGAAGAGATCACTCCTCCTAAACGCTGTTGAAACTGAAAATTCAACTTATGGGTGGGCTTCCTAGTTGAACAACTTTATACATAAATCCATGTTCAGTAAAATGAATATTTTTGGATACGTGGATGATATATATTTCACGATGAATTTTGATTGGTATATATATTGCTAGTTTTTAATATCTCTGTGTATGTGTGTGTGTGTGTGTGTGTGTATGTATATATATATATATATATATATATATATATATATATATATATACACTGTCCAGATTTTTAAACATATGAAATATATGTGTCTTTGGCCACTCTTTGGGAAGCCTTACCTGTGAGAGTTCTGTAGAGCTTTCATTGAAATGAGCTTCCTCAACATTTAATGGTTCCTGAATGAATTGAAACCCACAGTGCCACAAACTTCATCCTTGAAACATTGCTTAATAAATACCATGAAATTTTTGAAATTCCCATGACCAAGTGTCACTGGAGAAACTTTGGATGTCTTCTTGCTGATCATGAATGTACCAGACAGTGCCTTGACTGACTCTGTTTCATGAAAATTGTGTAGAACAGAGATGCCAGTAAGTTGGAGCCTGCTGAGGAGAAGTGGGCCCAGAGTTGTGGTGTGCAGGTGTATGATAAAACATCTGAGGTGGGGCCATGTGGATCTGCCATTGACTTCCGAGTGGCTTTTGGCTGACATGGTGCAGCCAGCAGACCCTTATATGTAAAGGCATCTTTTATATGGAGAGGTTTCAGGGCAATGTTCAGAATCAGTTTGTTATGGACAAGGGGGCAAGCTATGTGGGGTAGAAGCCTGGTTGGTGAATTCTCCTGAAGACCCTAACCCTCCACACATGACAGAACTCCCTCCTGCTCTGTGTCCCAGTTGAACTCCTTGTATTTCATGAAGCAAATACAAAAACCCCAGTGCAGAACCAAGAAACACCACGACAATTGTAGGATGACCAATTGGCTTCACAGTCAATACGAAGAGACACTTAGCCCCCAGTGGCCACAGATTACCTACAAAGAGAGAATACAGCACTGCTGGCTCATGTTCTTTGGAGAATAAGAAACCAAGTCCTCCAGGTCACATAAATGCAGACCCATCTTTGATGGTATCACTACAAAGGACAGTAAATCTCCTGAGAACAACATGTAGTTCAAGTGCCCAACCTCAGAGGCAGTTTCTCAAGAAGTATTTAGGCCAGCAGAGTTGCATGATTGTGGAGTGTTCATCCTGTCGCTTACTTTTGAAAACTCCTTTACAACCCCCAAGGTTGTGGTCTCCTGAGCATTTTCCATTCCAGATATGTATTCACAGATTTACTAATTCTTCTCCTCTAATTGTGTCTTACTTGGGGTGAAGGTAATGTCAAGGCATTGTTCTGAATGAGAGTGGGAAGATTTTTTGTAGCACATATTTCATACACAATGGATTCATTTTCCTATTTTCCATTCGAATTACTGAAACCCTGACACTAACCCACACCCTACTAGACTCTGACTACTAATCCTAATATGATGGAGAAAAATAACCCAAACAGAATAGAAATACAAGCAGTTCAGAGGAGGCATGGTGTATAGTTGGACTTGCCTTTTGCATGATAAAGTGTAGGTGTTATAAATCTGGTCAATTATTAATTGAAATAGTTCTTCATGTGTTTTGAAAGGTATCAATTATGTGAATTCCTGTCTCCCCTTATCTGTTGCCTATTCAGCACATGTATTTTTATATGCACATATAGAATCCTACCTGGTACCACACGTACATTCTTGTGAGGTGGCTGACGTGGCAGATACAAATTGTGAGAAGAGATCACTCCTTCTAAACGCTGTTGGAACTGAAAATTCAACCTATGGGTGAGCTTCCTAGTTGAACAACATTATACATAAATCCATATTCAGTAAAATAAATATTTTTGGATCTGTGTATGATATGTATTTCATGATGAATTTCGATTGTCATATATATTGCTACTTTTTTATATCTCTGTATGTGTTTTGTGAAAAATCTACACCCTCTAGATTTTTCAAAATATGAAATATATGTCTCTTATAATACACTCCCTAAATTCATTCATGTTCATGTATGTGGTTTTATAATCAACTTTTCACAAGATTATTTTCAGATATATTCATCCACCTCAAATACATATTTGTTTTCTAGTACTGAAAACTCACTTCAGTGAAGGGTGCATACAAATCCTTATATTTCTACAGTAACTGACCCAGGTTAACATCAATACAAGTAGATTCCTATGGGAAATGTTGTGCATTTTGATGTTCATTTTTATTCAACACTGTTACATTACTATTTCTTCAGTTTATGGACATCTTAGAAAATAGATTTCATCCACATTTCACAAATTTAAATGCATTTGGTACACTTTCTATCACTTCCTGCTTAAGATCACACGTATTCCTCCTTTTTTTTTGACTGGTTTTTTCATGATAGTTCTTCCTAACGCATTATTTTTGATTTCCATAATCTTTTTGAAGCAAAACTCACACTCTCTTTATGATAAACCATAACACTTACATTACCATTAGATGTATAATTGGATGGAATGAATGATTGTATATCAATGTAAGATTTCCTGTATATTTTCAGATATCAATTTATTCCAATTTCCAAATTTGATACCAGTTATATTATTTATTCACAGTATGGACTATTCATGCATTATCTCTATATTCATAGAAAAAGCGTACACCTATTTTTATCCCCAATACTATTTAATGAGTTTTCAAAATATAGCTCCCCTTAATGGTAGAAGAAATACTCATGTCACCAGAACTACATATATATTTTATCACAGTAATATTTTGGAAAAAAATGCAAAGATCACACTTATGTCTGTACCAACTCCTAATTTGACTGTGAGTATGAATTACTAAAAACATCCATGTCCAGGATGCCTAAGGCTCTCAAATGTCAATTCTATTGGTGAGTACATATCTGTTTCATCCTAAGATTATATATTCAATCTCAACCCTGTTGAAAATGTCTAAACCTGTCACTCACTTTATACTTTGCCTGATTTCCTAATGTCACTATTGATATCTATTTTTCTACATATTTTGCCCAGTTCATCATAATGACTGATTCTTCAGATTTGCTGACATTTACATTCACTCTCTAACGAAAATCCTATTACTAAAAAAGTCTTGGTCCAACTCCTAGACTCACTCTTCTTCCTAAACTTACTAACTTCCTAATCCTTCTGACTACCACTTTTTGACTGGATGTTCTCTTTTACATTCAATCATCTGAGGTACAGTGTTTTAGCCTACAGATGTTGCACATCGTAGGATATATATCTTATTCACAAATTCACAAATTTATACGCATTTGCTTCACTTTTAATCACTTCCTGCGTCAGAACACATGTATTCCTCCAGCTTTCTTTACTGTTTTTTTCATGAGACTTTTTTCAAAACACATTATTTTCGATTTCAAAAAACACTTTTGAAGCAAAACTCACACATT
The DNA here is from genome assembly GCF_048772815.1 of Callospermophilus lateralis. NCBI lineage: Eukaryota > Metazoa > Chordata > Mammalia > Rodentia > Sciuridae > Callospermophilus > Callospermophilus lateralis. Next base: position 855,560 of record NW_027512744.1, read on the forward strand.
CTTCATGATACACCATAACGCTAATATTACCATTAGATGTATTACTGGTTGGAATGAATGATTGTATATCAATATAAGATTTCCTGTACATATTCAGATATCAGCTCAATCCATTACTTAAAGTTGGAACAAGTTTTATTATTTATTCACAGTATGGTCTATTCATGCTTTATCTCTATATTTATAGACACAGGGTACACCTCTTTGTACCCCTAATACTAATTTTACATCTTTAATATATTGCTCCCAGAAATGGTGGAAGAAATACTCATGTCACCTGATCTACATATACATTTTATCACAGAAATATTCTGGAAAAAAATGTAAAGGTCACACTTATGACTGTATCAAAGCCTAAATGGAAAGTGAACATGGATTACTAAAATCATCCATGTATAGGTTGCCTTTTGCTCTCAAATGTCAATTCAATTGGTGACTACATATTTGTTTCTTCCTAAGATTACGTATTCAAACTCAACCCTGTTGAAAGTGTCTAATCCAGTCACTCACTTTATACTTTGCCTGATTTTGTAATGCCTCTATTGATATCTGCGTTGCTACATATTTTCCCCAGTTCATCATACTGAGTGACTCTTCATATGTCCTGACATTTACATTCACTCTCTAACCGAAACCCTATTGCTAAAGACCTTTTGTTCCAAATCCTATATTCACTCTTCTTTTTAAACCTACGGAATATCTTCCTAATCCTACTGACTATCCCTTTTTGATTGGATGTTCTCTTCTACATTCAATCATCCAAGGTAAAAGGTTCTATGCCATTGTATATCGTGTTATCTGAGACATCTTTGCAGAACATAATTCAAATCTAAGTATCCCAATCAAGGGCCCAATGCCCTTCTGGGATTCAAATCATACCGAGATTTCTGTATTCATACTTATATTTCACCGCTGTATACTTGTAAATATCGCAGGAAATGATTACTAACCCAAAATGAACCTGTTACTATCCCTAAACATACACTGTTCCCTCAATCTCATTTTACAGAAGAGCAGGGACAGAGTGGATCTTACAATACAATAAAGTAGTGGACTTTCCAACTGCTGAGAACCTCAAATGTCCATGCAGAAATGATACCTGGAGAAGTTGTAGGTATGTATGTAGGACCTGAGAGAGCAAAATTCATCTTCCATGGCAAACAACCTGGTCTGGATGAGGGATGTGTCTGAGTCAGCCTCTCTATTCTTATTTTAGAGAAAATGGACCGAACCAGGCCTGTGTGGAGAGCTGTTCCCGGGTGCCAATGGTTGATATACCATTCTAACTTGTGAAATTGTCACAGGAAGTAGGGGCAGACTCCATCTCATTGGACCCTTGGAAGCAACTGTTAGGACAAAGTTGTTGCCAAGGCAGTGACCTCATTCAGTTCCAAAGAAAGTGGCAAACCTCATTTTCTTGGTGATGGAACTCTCTGAACTTGGTATCCAAGAAGCCAGGCACCGAGGGGCAGTCCCAGTCCCAGTCCCAGTGGGCTCACTTGTTAGGATTTACCAAGGACAGTGTGAGTCTTTCTTGGTAACTACTGATTTGAGGATGGCCAAAAGCCAGGAAAGCTCTGAAGTGGGACCTTTCCTGAGAAAGCAGGCAGTGGCTCACCACTTTTTCCTGACAACTTCACAGAGTTGGCCAAGGAAACCAGATGTGAGAGAGGACAGGCCATTTCAGGGTATCATAGTATGGCCCACCATTCAGAGGACACTCCAGATAGTCACAGACCTACTTGGGGGAAGGAGGTGCCAATGTGGGAGTGGGTGTGGATTTGTGGTTTTGTCTCATGTTCTGAGAATAGGTTGGAAAGGCGGTTTGTTTGGTTTGGAGTGGACAGTTTCTAGTATGTTGTTTGACAAGGTGAGTGTTTCTTTGTCTGTGTATCCCAGTATGTCCGTTGTTATAGACATTAGAAAAGAGAATGCATTAATGGATGTGTCCAGTCTAGTATAAATCTTCCCCTAATTATTTCTGGCCAATTTATGAATGGACTGCAGCTTGTCTTATCGATGGGCAACACCTGCTATCTTCCTAAGTTGAAGTTTTCTTCCTGAATTCTGGCCACTCTCCAGAATAGGCTCATGGTTTTGTGTCCAAGATATGTACCACCTCCAAGCTCTGTGACATGGCCATGTACTGGAGAGCTGAAGAGAATTTCGAGCATCTCAGAAAACTTGTATATCATGGTGATCCGGAAAGTCTCAGTGGAGAAACCCTGCTTGGGGCCTTTTGCTTACTTATTTTTGTGTTGCACTGAATGTCAGGAAGGTCTTTGCCTCAGGCCACCTCTTTGTGAAGCCTGAAGAAAACTGTTTTCTTTCCAAATCCTATATTCAAATGGAAATGAATGGGCATCAACTGTGGCTCTTCGCTTAATTGCTTTGGAAAGGGATGTGTCTGAATTAGCCTCTTGGCCCTGTGTGTGGCTGTGGCATAGATTCTCACCACCTGATGGATCTATAGAATGATCTCATGTGTGCATCCAAAACCATAATAGCAAAAAGTCAGTCATTGTGGATGAAGTCTCTCCCCTTCCTCTGTGAGGTTCCTGACCTCCATCAAGTGAGAATAGGTTTTCTTTGGGTCAAATGAGTTCTTCAAAGCCCTGCAGAGGTGCTTGGGTTTTCGCATGACTCCAAATCACATAAAAAATCTATTCCTGAAATTAGTAGTCCTCAAATGGGAGAAACAGAGCAGTATTAATGGCAGGCTTATTTGATCACTTCTGGTTTACAGGAAGGATGTCCAGGCCACCCTGACTTCAGGCCAATAAGGGGCAAGCGAGCTTAATTTGGACATTGTATTAGGCTGCGCCCCAAATGGAAAACTCCAGTCAGAGGTGAAGATAATTGACTATATGGAAGAAGATGAGGGCCATGTGGGAGTGTTTTGGTTTTAATTTTGGTCATTTGTGTAGCGGTTGGAAGAAATGACTGGGTCCACCAGGGCTTGAAATCTGGTGTGATTCCCTTTAGAGACTGAGTTGTGGAACTCACCTCAGAGAAGTATTGCCATGAAATGTGTTGGGATTTTAGGAGGCCACGCATGAGAGTCACCCTTGAAAACTGAGATCTAGGCCCAGGGTGGATTTCCACAGTGCACTGGGAATCTCAGCCGGGATATCACATGATTTTATTCTTAAAGACAAGGCAGCCATAGTTGAGAGTCAAAACACACATGGTCCTCACATTGTAGACCTCAATGGGCCTGGCTTCCTGTGACATTTTAGCCACTCTTTGGGAAGCCTTGGCTCTGAGATTTCTCCAGAGCTTTCATTGAAATGAGCTTCCTCAACTTTTAATGGTTACTGAATGAATTGAAACACACAGTGCCTCCAACTTCATGCTTGAAAAATGGCTAGATAAATACCATGAAATTTTTGAAATTCCCGTGACCAGGTGGCACTGGAGAACCTTTGGATGTCCTGTTGCTGATCATGAGTATAGCAAACAGTGCCTTCATTGACTGAGTTACAAGAAAACGGTGTAGAACAGAGATGGCAGTAAGTTGGAGCCTGCTGACCAGTGGGTCTACAGCAGTGGTGGGCAGTTGTGTGATAAAACATCAGTGGTAGGGCCATGAGGATCTACCATTGGATTCCAAATGGCTCTTGACTTACATGATGCAGCAAGCAGACCCTTATATGTGAAGACATCTTGTTATATGATGAGGATTCAGGCCAATGTTCAGAATCAGGTTGATATGGACAAGGGGGCAATGGGGCAAGCTATGATGGATAGAAGCATGGTTGGTGCATTCTCCTGCAGACCATGACCCACCACACGTGACAGAACTCCCTCAAGTACTGTGTCCCAGTTGAGCTCCTTGTATTTTGTAAGGCAAATACCAAACTCTCAGTGCAGCTGCAAAAAACACCACAAAAAGTGGAGGAGGACCAAATGGCTTCACAGTTCACACGGGGAGACACTTAGTCCCCAGTGGACACAGTTTACCTATAAAGAGAGAATTCAGCACAGCTGCCTCATGTTCATTGGAAAATAAGAAACCATGTCCTCCAGGGCAGAGGGATGCAGACCAAGCTTTGATGGTCTCACTACAAAAGAAGCCAAATATCCTGACAACAACATATATTTCAAGTACCCAACCTCAGAGGCAGTTTCTCAAAAAGTTTGAAGGCCAGCATAGGTCCATGTTTGTGGAGTGTTTACCCTGTCCCTTACTTTTGGAAACTCCTCTACCACCTCCAAGGTTGTGAACTCCAGAGCATTTTCCATTCCAGATATACATTCACTGATTTTCTAACTCTTCTCCTCTAATTGTGGCTTACTTGGGGAGAAGGTAATGTGAAGGCATTGTTCTGGATTAGAGTGCTAGGATATTTTTGCAGCACATATTTGCATACACATTGGATTACTTTTCCAATTTTCCTTTTGAAATACTGAATCCCTGACACTAACACACACCTACTAGACTCAGAATACTCTTCCTAATATAATGGAGAAAAAAACCCAAACAGAATAGAAATACAAGCAGTTCAGAGGAGGCATGTTGTATAGTTGGACTTGCCTTTTGCATTATATAAGGTAGGAGTTATAAATCTATTCAATTTTTAATTGAAATAATTTTCCATGTGTTTTTAAAGTTAAGAAATATGTGATTTATTTTTTCCCTTTCTCTGTAGCCAATTCACACATGTATATTTATATGCACATATAGAATCCTAACAGGTATCACACGTACATTTTAGTGAGGTGGCTGACTTGGAAGTTAAAAATTGTGAGAAGAGATCACTCCTCTTAAACGCTGTTGGAACTAAAATTCAACATATAGGGTAGCTTCCTATTTGAACAACATTATACATAAACTTATGTTCAGTAAAATAAATATTTTTGCATCTGTGAATGATATATATTTAATGATGAATTTGGATTGGAATATATATTGCTACTTTTAATGTCTCTCTTTGTGCGTGTGTGTCTATATATAAATAAATATATATATATATATATATATATATATATATATATATATACACACTCCACAGATTTTTCAAAATATAAAATATATGTGTCCTATATACACTCTCTAAATTCATTCATGTTCATGTATGTGGATTTATAATGAAATTTATACAAGATTATTCCCAGAAATATTCATCCACCTGAAATACATATTTGTTTCCTAGTACGGAAAACTAACTTCAGTGACTGGTGCATACAAATCCTAATAATTCTACAGTAACTGACCCCGTCTAACATCAATGCAAGTAGATTCCTTTTGGACATGATATGTAATTGGACGTTCATTTTTATTCAACACTGGTACAATATTATTTCTTCAGTTTTTGCACATCATAAGATATGAATTTCATCCACAATTCACAAATTGATAGGCATTTGTTTCAAATTTAATCACTTCCTGCTTCAGAACGCATGTATTGTCAGGGTTTCTTGACAGGTCTTTTCATGAGAATTCTTTCCAAACACATTATTTTCAATTTCCATAATCACTTTTGTAGAAAAACTCACAAACTCTTCATGATAAACCAAAAAACTAATATTATCATTAGATGTATAACTGGTTGTAATGAATTATTGTATATCAATATAAGTATGGTCTATTCATGCTTTATCTCCATATTCATAGACACAGGGTACACCTCTTTGTACCCCCAATACGAATTTTATGTCTTCAATATATTGCTCCCAGAAATGGTGGTAGAAATACTCATGTCACCTGATCTACATATACATTTTATCACAGTAATAATCTGGACAAAAATGAAAAGGTCACACTATGATTGTACCAAAGGCTAAATGTAATGTGAACATGAATTACTAAAAACATCCATGTCCAGGTTGCCTAATGCTCTCAAATGTCAATCCTATTGGTGACTACATATTTGTTTCTTGCAAGGATTATGTATTCAAACTCAACCCTTTTGAAAATGTCTAATCCTATCACTCACTATATACTTTGCCTGATTTAGTAATGTCACTATTGATATCTGCTTTTCTACATATTTTCCACAGCTCATCATAGTGACTGACTCGTCATATGTGCTGACATTTACATTCACTCTCTAACTAAAACCCTATTACTAAAGAACTTTTGGTCCAAATCCTATACTCACTCTTCTTCCTAAACCTACCAAATATCTTCCTAATCCTACCTACTATCCTTTTTTGACTAGATATTCTCTTCTACATTCAGTCATCCAAGGTACAAGGTCCTATGCCATTGTATATCGATTTAACTTAGACAACTGTGCAGAACATAATTCAAAGCTAACTATCCCAATCAAGGGCCCAATGACCTTCTGGGCTTCAAATCATACCTAGATTTCTGTTTTCATACTTCTATTTCACCTCTATATTCTTGTAAATATCGTAGGTTCCCAATACCATTATTCATCACACAGAATGATTCCTAACAAAAATCAAACCAGTTATTAACCCTAAACATACACTGTTCCTTCAATCTCATTTTACAGAACAGCAGGGACAGAGTGGTTCCTACAATACAGGAAAGCAGGGGACCTTCCACCTGCTGAGAACCTCAAAGGTCCATTCAGAAATGATACCTGGAGAAGTTGTAGGCAGGTATGAAGGTCCTGAGAGAGCAAAATTCATCTTCCATGGCGAGCAACCTGGTCAGGATGACGGGATGTGTCTGAATCAGCCTCTCTCTTCTTATTGTAGAGAAGACTGACCTGACCAGGCCTGTTTGGAGAGCTGTTCCCGGGTGCCTGTAGTTGATATACCATTCTAACTTGTGAAAGTGTCACAGAAAGTAGGGGCAAACTCCATCTCATGGTAGCCTTGGAAGCAACGGTTAGGACAAAGTGGTTTCCAAGGCAGTGACCTCATTCAGTTCCAAGAAAGTGACATACCTCATTTCCTTGGTGATGGAACTCTCTGATCTTGGTATCAAAGAAGCCAGGCAGCCAAAAGTAGTCCCAGTCCCAGTCCCAGTGGGCTCATTGTTTTGATTTTCCAAGGACAGAGTCAGTCTTTCTTGGTACCTACTGATTTGAGGAAGGCAAATGCCAGGAGAGCTCTGGAGAGGGACTTTTCTTGAGAAAGCAGGTAGTGCCTCACCACTTTTTCCTGACAACTTCACAGAGTTGGCCAAGAAAACCAGATCTGAGAGAGGACAGGCCATTTTTGGGAATCATAGTATGGCCCACCATTCAGAGGACACCCCGGATAGTCACAGACCTACTTGGGGAAAGGATGTGCCTTTGTGGGAGTTGGTGTGTGTTTGTGGTTTTGTCTCATGTTCTGAGAATAGGTAGGAAAGGTGGTTTGTTTGGTTGGATTGGACTGTTTCTACTAAGTTTTTGACAAGCCGAGTCTTTCTATGTCTGTGTCCGTTGTTGTTGACATTAGAAAAGAGAATGCATTAATGGATGTGTCCTGTCTAGTATAAATCTTCCCAAAATTTATCCTGCCCTATTTGTGAATGGACTGCAGCTTGTCTTATCGATGGGCAACACCTGCTATCTTCCTAAGTTGGTGTTTTCTTCCTGAATTCTGGCCACTCTCCAGAATAGGCTCATGGTTTTGTGTCCAAGATATGTACCACCTCCAAGCTCTGTGACATGGCCATGTACTGGAGAGCTGAAGAGAGTGGCGAGCATCTCAGAAAACTCAGATATCAGTGTGACCAGGAAAGTCTCAGTGGAGTAACCCTGCTTTTTGCCTTTTGCTTACTTATTGTTCTGTTGCACTGAATGTCAGGAAGGTCTTTGACTCAGGCCACACCTTTGTGAAGCCTGGAGAAAACAGTTTTCAAATGGAAATGAAGGGAATCACCTTTGGCTCTTTTCTTAATTGCTTTGGAAAGGGATGTGTCTGAATCAGCCCCTTGGCCATGTGTGCGGCTGTGGCTTAGATTCTCAGCACCTGATGTATCTAAAGAAAGATCCCATGTGTGAATCCAAAACCAAAATGGCCAAAAGAGCAGTCATTGGAATGAAGCCTCTCGCCTTTCTCTGTAAGGTTCCTGACCTCCATCAAGTGAGAATAGAGATCCTTTGTGTCAAATGAGTTCTTCACAACCTGCAGAGGCTAGCCCAGAGGTGCTTGGGTTTTCTCATGACTCCAATTCACATAAAGAATCTAACCCCTAAGTCAGTAGGCCTCAAATTGGAGAATTGGAATTTTATTAACGGCAAGCCTATTTGTTTACTCCTGGTTGACAGTAATGGTGTCCAGGCCACCCTGAAGGTATGCAAATGAGGTGCAAGGATGCTTATTTTGGACACTGTCTTGGGCTGTGCCCCTCATGGAAACCTTCAGGCAGAGTTTATGATGAGTGTTTATATGGAAGAAGATGAGGGACGTGTGGGAGTATTTTGGTTTTAATTGTATTCATTTGTGTCACGGAAGAGTTGACTGGGTCCATCTGGGCTTGAACTCTGGTGTGATTCCCCTTACAGACTGAGATCTGGAACTGAACTCAGAGAAGTATTGCCATGAATTGTGATGGTATTTTAGGAGGCCAGGCATGAGAGGTAACCTTGGAACCCGAGGTCTAGGCCCAGGTTGGCTTTCCAAAGAACACTGGGAATCTCAGCCAAGATATCACATGATTTAATTCTGAAAAAATTGGCAGCCATAATTGAGATTGAAAACACACATGGACCTCGCTTTGTAGACCTCAATGGGCCTGGTTTCATGTTACTTTTTGGGCACTTTTTGGGAAGCCTTGCCTGTGAGAGTGCTCCAGAGTTTACTGAAATTAGCTTCCTCAGCATTTAATTGTTCCTGAATGAATTGAAACCCACAGTGCCTCCAACTTCATCCGTGAAATATTGCTGGAAAATTATCATAAAATTTTTGAAATTCCCATGACCAGCTAAAACTGGAGAACCTTGGGATGTCCTCTTGATGATCATGAGTATACCAGACAGTGCCTTGATTGACTGGGTTTCAAGAAAATGGTGTAGAACAGAGATTCCAGTATGTTGGAGCCTGGTGAGTAGTGGGACTAGAGCAGTGTTATGAAAGTGTGTGATAAAACATCTGTGGTGGGCCATGTGGATCTTCCATTGGCTTCCAAATGCCTTGTGACTGACATGGTGCAGCCAGTAGACCTTTTATTTGATTGAGGGTCCAATGGAGCCTTATGGGCTGAGTATATTGCCCCTGTATCCACTTCAAAGTTTACTGGGGTCCCCTTCACTTCAAAAGTTACCCCGAACTCAGGGAGGGGATCTGAGCCCCAACTTTTGTAGTCATCCTCCAGAGTCAGAATGGCTGGCTGGCATGGCTGTCTCTTTCTAGGGCACTCGTGGGCCCAGTGTCCTTCTTCTTTAGAATAGGCACATTGATTTGAGGCCAGGGATGGCCTCGGGCATGGGACCAGGTATCTCTTCCTGTCTCCCTATTTCTTAATTTCTGGCCCTTTTGGTGTTCTGACCAGGACCTTAGTCAACGCCGTAGTCTGCCTTTTGTTTCTTTTATCCTCCCTTTGCTCCCTTCTCTTCCTCAGTTTCTTTCTTATAGTATACTTTCTCGGCTTCTCTGACTAAATCTCCCAAAATCATATCTTGTAATCCATCTAAGTATTGTAACTTTCTTTTAATATTTAGGGCAGCTTGCCCAATAAAGGCCATTGTGACAGATGCTTTTTGATCCTCTGCCTGAGGATTGAAAGGTGTATATCTTCTATATGCCTCCATAATTCTCTCTAGAAACATAGAGGGAGATTCATTAGGCCCTCGAATAATCTCTCTTACCTTGGCCAAATTATTTGGAACCCAGCGAAAAGTGGACAGATGCTTTCTTACCTTCAAATGTGTTGAGGATCCAGTTTGGTCGCTTCAAGGAAAGCTGGCTTTGATTATGTTGGGAAGATGTGTCGGTCTCCCATCTGGTCCGAGGACATTTTTTCTAGCTTCCAGGAGGATTCTCTTTTGTTCCTCTGTCATGAAGAGAGTCCCTAAAAGTTTTTGACAGTCATTCCAAGCAGGCGGGTATGAAAACATCAATGATTCAACCAGACCTGTGAGCCGGGAAGGGTCCTCGGAAAAAGGGGGATTGGTATTTTCTCAGTTATATAGGTCTGAAGAGGAGAAAGGCCAATACTGGTAGGCTTGCAATTTTCCCCCATTGTTGTTGTCAATCATTGGCCCGTAGGGACATAGGGGGAGCATCACGGGAGTTACAGGGTTTTCAATGATTCACAGCCAGCGAGTTCCTTTATCCGGGCCATCTTCCTCCAGGGGAGGAGGTCTGTGTGTGCCACGGGCGAGTTATCTGGAGGGCCCTGGGCCAGCTTAGCTTCCTCCAATGGCGAAGAGGCTGAGTCAGCTGCAAGGGAATCACTTAGAGTGTGTTGGTGGTTGGGGGAAGAGGAGAGGGGATAAGGAGGGGGAGGAGAGTCCAGTAGAGTCAAATCTTGTGACTCAGGGAGAACAGAGGGTGGAGTAGGAGGATGAGCAGAGGGTTTGAGAGATCGTGGGGGAAGCAATAGGAGTAGGGGAAGGGGCAAGGAAAGGCTTCACCCATGGAGGAGGAGATTTGCAGAGGTCCTACCAATTTAAGGTATATGGCTGTTGATCTGGATGGCTATGTGGGCCCAGCTGAAAGACAATATCTCTGATTTTTTAAATTAGTGGGAAGTAGAAAGATCTTTCTAGTGGCCATCTGACTCCAAAGGTGGGACATTCTGAGGCTCAGAGATTCTGGCCGGTCTGGAGTTTTACTGAAAAAGAAAGATTCTGAGCTCTTAAGCGAACTTTGGTCCAGTGATTAAGGGTCAGGGACAGAGGCATTGAAGTGCTCTGTCCCATGATGAAAGATACACAAACTAAATGCAACGACACACGACACAGATATAAAAAGACCATAAAGACAGGCAATGGACGTACATCACTGAGACCAGGAATCAGTAGACAGCAAAACCCGATGGGATGGCAATTCCGAATCCGAAACAAAATATCACTGAATCGAGGAGACAATTGTTCCTTGATTTCCTGAGTCCTCTGCGGCGTCCCCCAGCGAGGTGCCCTGTGTCTCTGTGAGAGGTCTCTCAGCCAAAGTCGGAGAGAACTCAGGCTCTTCATCGCAAGCGATATTGCCAAGCTCTAACATGAATCCTGAAACCAGAAAGAGGTGCCTTACTTGCTCCGAGAGGAGCCCTTTGGGGTCTCTCGTCTGCCAGTGACGGAACTCGGTGGAACGTCAATATGTAAAGGTCCGGCGAGTGTCAGAGGAAGAGACCACCAAGAGACTGTCTCATGCAACAGCAAAGGGTTTATTTGGGGTCCAGCATGCTGGGGCTCAGAGCTCACTTGAATAGAGCAGAGAGCCCTGACAACAGTTTAAGCAGGGATTATTTACTTTCCTTGAGAGGGCAGGGAGGAAGTATACTGATGGGTAAGGGCGAGTGGGTGGTTTACATGCAACCTGGTGAGGGAGCATATTCTACAGTTTGGCAGTTGGGGACAGTACATTCTGGGAACAAGATTAGCAAACAGTTCTCAAGATTTCAACAGTGTTTTGTTAAGCATACAGAAAAACAGGAAGTGACAATTAACTATTTTAATAACCTTTCACTACCGACTATCCTTTTGGACTGGATGTTCTCTTCTACATTCAATTTTCCAAGGTACAAGGTCCTATGGCATTGTATATCTATTTATTCAAACCTAAGTATCCCAATCAAGGGCCCAATGCCCTTCTGGGCTTCAAATGTTACTTAGATTTCTGTTTTCATACATATATTTCACCTATGTATTCTTATACACATCACAGGTTCCCAATACCATTATTCATTCAGCAGAACGATTCCTAACCGAAATCAAACCTGTTATTAACCTTAACCATACACTGTTACCTCAATCTAACTTTACAGAAGAGCAGGGACAGAGTTCGTCTTACAATACAGGAATGCTGGGGATCTTCCACCTGCAGAGAACCTCAAAGCTCCATGCAGAAATTATCACTGAAGAAGATATAGGCACCTCTGAAAAACCTGAGACAGCAAAATTCATCTTCCATGGCAAACAACCTGGTCAGGATGAAGGGTTGTATCTGAATCAGCCTTTCTATTGTTAATGTAGAGAAGATGGACCAAATGAGACCTGTGTGGAGAGCTGTTCCCGGGTGCCTATGGTTGATATACCATTCTAACTTGTGAAAGTGTCACAGGAAGCAGGGACAGCATCCATCTCATGGGACCCTTGGAAGCAACTCTTAGTACAAAGTGGTTGCCAAGGCAGTGAACTCATTCAGTTCCTCATGGAAGTAACCTCACCTAACTTCCTTGGGGAAGAAACTTTCTGATCTTGGGATACAAAAAGCCAGTCAAACAGTGCCAGTCCATGTCCCAGTCCCAGTTGTCTCAATTTTTGGAATTCTAGATAACAGAGTCAGTCTTTCTTGGTACCTACTTTGGACCATCCTGTTTGCATGGCCAAATGGAAGGAAAGCTCTGAAGAGGGGCCTTTCCTGAGAAAGAAGGTAGTGACTCACCGCTGGCTCCTGACAACTTCAGAGAGTTGGTTAAGGACACCAGATCTGAGACAGGACAGGCCATTTCGGGGCAACCTAGAATGCCCCACAGTCAGAGAACACTCCAGATATTCACAGACCTACTTGGGGGAAGAAGGGGGCTTTGTTGGTGTGGGTGAGGGTTTGTGGTTTTGTCTCATGTTCTGAGAATAGGTAGGAAATGCGGTTTGTTTTGTTTGGAGTGAACTGTTTCTAGTAAGTCGTTTGACAATGCGAGTGTTTCTGTGTCTGTGTACCCCACTGTGTCCGTGGTTGTAGATATTAGAAAAGAGAATGCATCAATGGATGTGTCCTGACTAGTAGAAAGCTTCCCAGCATTCATCCTGCCCAATTTATAAATGGAATGCAGCTTGCCTTATTGATGGGCAACACCTGCTATCTTCCTAAGTTCCTGTTTTCTTCCTGAAATCTGGCCACTCTCCAGAAGAGGCTCATGGTTTTGTATCCAAGATATGTGCCACCTCCAAGCTCTGTGACATGGCCATGTAGTGGATAGCTGAAGGGAATGGCGAGCATCTCAGAAAACTCAGATATCAGTGTGACTACTAATGTCTCAGTGGAGAAACCCTGTTTGGGCCTTTTGCTTAACAATCGTTCTGTTGCCCTGAATGTCAGGAAGGTCTTTCCCACATGCCACCCCTTTGTGAAACCTGAAGAAAACAGTTTTCAAATGCAAATGAATGGGCATCACCTGTGGCTCTTTGCTTAATTGCTTTGGAAAGGGATGTTTCTGAATCAGCCTCTTGGCCCTGTGTGAGGCTGTTGCTTAGATTCTTAGATGGATGGATCTAAAGAAAGATATCATGTGTGCATCCAAAGCCAAAATGGCTAAAAGAGCAGTCATTGTGGATGAAGTCTTTCCCCTTCCTCTGTAAGGTTTCTGACCTCTATCAAGTGAGAATAAGGAAGACACACCAAGCCAATTGATGGCTACTTTTGGAAAAATTGTACCACTGCTGATAGCGTCAGCATATATACCCCAACACTACCACAAGTGGCTTCACCAAGAGAGAGTTCACAATGCATAAAAGTGATACATAGTCCTGACAAGTTCTGCAAGAATTTCAGGGATGGCTATTGCAGAAGCTGTAGATTGGTTTTATCTTTGACTTCAACGGCACTGGTATGAAGATAGAAATTCTGGCAATAATGGGTAAAGGAAAATTATTTAACATTCCAGAAGGCACTAAAAGAAAATAATTTTCTTAAAAATTTACATTATTTTGAAGAGAATTATTAAATATAATGAAATGAAAAGATGAAGTAAACAAACAGGTCTGTTAACTTCCATTTTTGTTCACATATTAAAACAATGCTCAACAGTTGTTTACCCAATTTAAATTAAACCATTTAGATCACGTGAATAAAAAAAATATTTGTATACATTTTTTTATGAGCACTCATCATATATGATATATGGACATACGTACATTCAAACATATAACACAAAACACAAGTGTGCACACATAATATAATACATACAACACATAACATAATAGTAAAGGCCTTATAACTTTTCACAGGTGAAATCACCAGTGCAATGTTTAAAAACTCTATAGTCAAAATATAGAACTGATCAGCAAAACATTAACCTAGGTCTCAATGAGCTCAAAAAAACAAATAAAACTTCATGATACGGGAAAGGGCAATAATAAAATAGATATTGAAAAAAGCATCCCTGTTCTGTCACAGATGTAAGGATAGTGAAACTGGAGTTTTGGATATCAGCTGTTATGGATTTGAGCCAAATCATCTTATTTTGGTCTATAGAAATCGCTTTAGTTAATCTCTCTGAAATCCAAATCGGCTGTTGTTCTTCCTGTGGAAACACACAAACAGACCCCTGACTCCAGACAATCACTGGGTCAGTACTTTAGTTAATCTCTCTGGAATCCAATTTGGCTGCTGTTCTCCCTGTGGAAACACATAAAGAGACTCCCGACTCCAGGCAATCTCTGGGTCAGGACCTTAGTTAATCTCTCTGTTATTTAAATCGGCTGCTGTTCTCCCTGTAGAAACACAGAAAAAGACTCCCGAGTCCAGACAATAATTGGGTCAGGACATTTCTGTTGTCCTGTTAGAATATCCTTCCAAAGTACCTTGAACTTATGCACATTTTTTGGACACATATGCTTTTCCGCAGCACTAAGTCCTGATGAATCCAAATTTAAAAAGTTTAGAGTAAAAAGGGTTACTTTAAGTTTATCTTTGGGGAATTCATACCCCTTCCCAATTGCGTCTTTTTGCTTTAATAAGTACATTTTAATAGTTTCATGTGCTCTTTCACTATGCATTGTCCCTGTGGATTGTATGGGATTCCTGTTATATGAGTAATGCCAAATGATGAGAAAAATTGTTTAAAAGAGGTAGGAGTATAATCAGGGGCATTATCTGTTTTTAACTGTTTTGGAATGTCCAAAGTGGCAAATTTTGTAAGTAATGAGCTATAACATCTTTAGTTTTTTCCCCCACATGAAGGGAGCCCATCAAAAATCTAGAAGAAGTATCAACTGTAACATGCAAATATTTTAATTTTCCAAATTCTGGCAAGAGTGTGACATTCATCTGCCAAATATGGTTAGGTATCAATCCTCTAGGATTGACTCCAAGATTAACTTGTGGTAAAAAGGTCACACAATTTTGACATTGTTTTATTATTTTTCTATCTTTTTCCTTAGTTATTTTAAAACACTTTTGTAAAGTATTAGCATTGACATGAAACTTTTTATGAAAATTTGTAGCTTCTTCTAGTGTAGAGAAAATATGTATGTAAGTCATGTGTAGTTTAATCTGCTAAATCATTGCCAAAACTAAGGGCTCCAGGCAATCCTGTATGTGCCCTGATATGTCCTATAAAGAATGAATCTTTTCTGTCCCAGATTAGACATTGTATACTGGAAAGCAAAGAGAAAACAGTAGCAGAAGGGGAAATACTACCAGCATCTTCAAGGGATACTATAGCATTAAGTATATACTGACTAAGGGAAAATAAATTAAATACAGAATCTTTAAACATCACAAAAGCTTGTAATACTGCATTGAGCTCTACCTTTTGAGCTGATTGTTTGGGTAGTAAAAATGTAAAAGTTTGATCAGGTGTAACTATTGCTGCTGTGCCATGATTTGTCTCATCAGTGAATATACTTGGAGCATTCATGATACTTGTTTTCTTGTCATTTTTGGAAAAATTACAGGATGCGATGACCAAAAAGACAATAAAAGATTAGATGGTAAATGGTTATCAAATGAAACATTTGATTTACACATGATTACTGCACAAGTATTTAACTCATTAGCTAATTTATCAATTTGATTCAAAGAATATGGAGTAATAATTTTATTGGGTGAAATTCCACACACTCACTTTGCTGCTTTTATTCCTATGAGTATTAATTGTCCCTCAGTCTCAGGATACCTAGTAATAATAGTGTGAGAAGAATAAGATAAATGAATCCATAATAATGGACCTTCTTGCCAAAATACTCCTGTAGAAATACTTTTTTTTTTGTTGGTAGTACAATAAATAATAAAGGCAAAATTATATCAACTCTATCCAAATGCATATTTTCCATTTATGTTTCAATGATTTTTAATGCCTTTCTTGCTTCAGGTGTTAACATTCTGGGTGAATTTGGATCTAATAGACCTTTTAGGATATCAAATAAAGGTCCCAACTCTCCTGTTGGTATAATTAGTTAAGGCCTTATCCAATTTATGTCTCCTAATAACTTTGAAAGTCATTAGTTGATTGGAGTTGATCTACTCCTATTTGAATTTTTGGTGGACTGACCATGGTTGAGGATAATAGAACTCCTAAATAATTTATTGGAAATTTTAATTATACTTTATCTATTGCTATCTCTAGATTATAATTTTTTTAATCAGTTTGTAAGTGTGACATAACATTCTAGCAATGTGTTTTTAGCTTTGTGTGCAAATGATACATCATCCATATAGTGAAATATTTGTAGTTAAGGATTTTGATTTGTAAATGGCAGGATTACTTTGTTAACATAAATTTGACATGTAGTTGGGCTGTTAGCCATCCCTTGAGGGAGTAGTTTCCACTCTTACCTCTGATAAGGAGCTTCATGATTCAGTGCAGGGATAGTAAATGCAAAACGTGGACTATCCTCAGGATGAATTGGAAATGAAAAAAAAAAAATCTTTAATATGTATTACTAAAACATACCAAGTTCTTGGCAAAGCAGACAATTGAGGAATCCCTGATTGAGCAGGTCCCATAATAACCATCTCATTATTAACGGTTCTTAAATCTTGCAATAATCTCCATTTACCAGATTTCTTTTTGTTGACAAAAATGGGAGTATTATGGGGAGATACAGAAGGTTGTATATGTCCTTCCGCTAATTGTTGTTTGATCAGGTCATGGGCTGCTTGTATCTTTTCTTTAGTCAGGGGCCATTGAGGAACCCATACTGGTCTTTCTGATTTCCAAGTAATTTTTATTGTCTCAGTGGCCCTTTCTGAAAATCCAACACATTTTTGTCTGTTCCTTGATCTATTTGTGTTGGTGCTCCTATACCTTCTTCTTGTTTTTCTAATATTTTTCTTTTCCTAAAACCTTGTCTAGCCATAGTAGTGGGTGCATTTTGGTTGACCTTATTTGTTAATGTCAAACCTAATTGATCAAGGACATCTCATCCCCATTAATTAACGGGAAGATGATCCAATACATATGGCTGTATAGTTCCTTCACATCCTTCAGGATCCTTCCGATCTAATACAATTGCACCTTTAAGGGGATTAGTCGCCACTCCTAGGCCTCAAAGCATTTGAGTGGCTTGTTGTAATGGCCAATGTTTTGGCCATTCTTGATGAGAGATGATGCTAGAGTTTGCACCTGTATCCAGTAGCCCATTAAATTCATGTCCTTGAATATTTAGTTTTAGCATGGGGCAAGAATCTAAATTTAAAGAAAGCATAGCCCAATCTACACCTGTGTAGTCTAATCCCATGGAACCTCTTTCTACAGAATGACTAGAAAATTTATTATGTAGGCTGAGTATTATTAATAACTGTGCTATTCTATCTCCTGGTGAAATTACTGATAAATCCTTTGGAGAACTGGCTATAATTTTTATTTCACCTTCATAATCGGAAACAATTACCCAAGGAATTATCCTAAGTCCTTTTAGAGTAGAAGAGCTGCATCCTAATAATAAGCCTACTGTTCCTTTGGGAAGAGGTACTTTCAGCCCTGTGGGAATTATTTGAACTCTCATCTCTGGAATTAGTACTGATCTGGCGGAGGCGCTGATGTCCAACCCTGTACTCCCTCTGGTTTGTCTGACGAGGGATCTGATAAAAAATGTGTCCTGTGCACTATCCTGATGGGGTTGCTGGGTTCCTCCAGTGCTCCGTATATTTGTGGTTTTGGGACCCAGAGCATTGGGCCCACCTCTCCATTTTTTGGCAGTGGAGCCCGATGCCTTTCTCCATAATATTGTGGATAAACACCTAGTCTTTGTTCATTTTTTGATAATGAAGTACCTTCTATGTTTGTTTGAGAATGACATTCATTAGCCCAATGTCTTCCTCTATGGCATCGTGGGCAAATACACGGTATTCTACTCCTTTGATTCCTAGTTTTGTTAAACCCTCCTCCTATGGGGCAATTCCTTTTAAAATGTCCTTTTCTTCACAATTCTAGCATGTTCTTGGCCTGGCATCTAAAGCCTGTTTTACTGTAGCTGCAACGACTTGCTCTTATTCATTAATGTCTCTACATAATTTAATATATGTGTTCAAATCTTCATGTTTCCATGGTCTAATGATATCTCTGCACCAACAATTCCCTTGGTCATAAGCCAGTTGTTTTATTAATGGAATTGCTTGTTCTGTATTCCCAAAAACTCTGGTAGCTGTTTTAATAAGCCTATCTACAAATTCAGCATAAGATTCATTAGCTCCTTGTATTACCTTAGATAATTGACCTTGTAATCCTCCAAGTCCTTGTGAAGTCTTCCATGCCCTAACCACTTCTACAGCAATTAATTCGTATATACCATGATCATATGGAATTTGTTGCTGCTGATCCTCATTAGGTCCCTTTCCTAACAACATATCTAGATTTCTCTGAGGATAACCAGCTGCTGCATTTCGCCTAGCCGTCTCCTTGCAAAATTTCTCATTGGCAACCTTCCATAACAGGTATTGTCCTCCCTTTAGCACAGCTTTACACATATTAGCCCAATCTACTGGCATCACATTTAAGTTGTTAATAGATTGGACCAAGCTTACAATGAAGGGTGCTTGAGGACCATAGGTTGTTACAGCCTCTTTTAGCTGCTTCACTATTTTAAAATTTAAAGCAAGGTGAATTCTCTGCCCTCCTACCTAAAATACCGGGCATGTAAATACTTGAGATCCTGTCTCAGGAACCGAACTATCAACTGCGGGGGTTGGGGGCCTCCCAGCATATGGAGGTGGCCTTGTTAGTTGGACATTTACATCCTCTGGTGATAGAAAGGTGTTAGTAACAGTTTCCTGTAGAGGTGGCGCTGTTGTTGGACACTTATGCCCTCTGGTGATAGAAAGATGTTAGTAGCAGTCTCCTTTTGTAACTTTGCCCCTGATGGCTTTTACTGCTCTAAGCTTTATTCCTCTATCTGTGTCTTAACTGAATGCTTTGGACTAAGCAAAGCAGATATGAACGTCCACAATGGCAATGTGCCAACTGGCTGAGTCCCTGGGCTGTTCTTTTCTACTCTTTTGAAATCTTCACCATGATGGTTCCATTATGATATACTTAACAACTCCTCCTTAAAAGGCCATGGGGTACATTTTTGTATTTTATCACTGTATGCCCTGACTGTTCTTGATTTTACTGATACACCTTCTTCCTCTAACAATTTACATAACACTCTTTCAGTTTGTTTTTTACTAATTTCTGATCCCGTATTTCTACTATAATAAAACCCAACAAGATGACTCCAAACAAAACAGAGACAGACTGAAATAAAAAGGGAACAACAAAAAGTCATTATAGCCTTTCTTTCCTCCTGACATGTGTGTCCGTACTTTCTCCCTATCTGTTCCTCGGACGTGAATAGTTTTTCCTCATATGTGAGTGGTTTTTCTTCCGTCTCAATCATCTCCATGGACAGGCAGCTTAAAACAAAAGTGAAGCAAAACTAAAGAGGAATCTTAAAATGGCTACCCATCCTCTTGCCCTGCCCTCAGGGGCGAGCAGTTTACCTTATCACTTACCCTCAGTCGTTCCCTGTGCAAGCGAGGAAATGCTGCAGTCTGGCTGGGAAGAGTTAGGAGCCACTTGTCAAAAGAAATGAGCTTTATTTTTAGAAAAACACACGCCATACAAAACAGCTCCTCAGGAAAAACCCTCAGAGCCCAACTGCCACCACTGGCTTCCTTATAAAGTCTCTGTCACTCCCACAAGCCTCTCCACCTTCCACAATTCTCCTGCTCTTGAGGCCGATTGGTTGGGTTGCGTGGGTGGAGCCAAAAAAGTCCCCCAATGAGCAGCTCCGTGGTCTGAAAGGGCAGGGAAACTGTCCAATGAGCATCACCACAGAGGAGCCAATCAGCTAGATGTTGCTGGGGCCGCTGTGAGCCAATCATCAGCTTGCAGTCTTAAAGGGCGGGGAAACAGTTCAATGAGAATCTCCAATGAGCTAGATGTTGCTGGGGCCACTGTTAGCCAATAATCTTCCAACAGCTGGAAATTTGCTGCCAGCTGGAAGTTTGCTGGGGCCCCTTCATATGTGGCTCTCAACAAATTCCTGTCTCCTTTCTCTGTAGCCTATTCAACACATGTATTTTTATATGCACATGTAGAATCCTACCTGTTATCACACGTACGTTTTAGTGAGGTTTGTGACTTGGCCAATAGAAGTTATGAGAAGAGATCACTCTTCCTAAACGCTGTTGGAACTGAAAATTCAAACTATGGGTGAGCTTCCTAGTAGAACACCATTATACATAAAAACATTTTTAGTGAAATAATTATTTTTGCATCTGTGGATGGTATATATTTTATGATGAATTTCGATTGGCATATATATTGCTAGATTTTAATTTCTCTTTGTGTGTGTCTGTGTGTGTGTATATATATGTATATGTGTGTGTGTGTGTGTGTATACACACACTCTCCAAATTTTTCTAATTATCAAATATATGAGTCTTATTATACATTCCTTAAAATCATTCATATTCATGTATGTGAATTTATGATCAACTATTCACAAGATTATTCTCAGAAATATACATCCACCTGAAATACATATTTGTTTCCTAGTACTGAAAACTAACTTGAGAGAATGGTGCATACAAATCCTAAAATTTCTACAGTAATACCCAGTTTAACATCAATGCATGCAGTTTCCTATGGGACATGATGTGTATTTTGCAGTTCATTTTTATTAAACAGTGGTATATTAATATTTCTTCAGTTTATGCACATCATAGCATATATATTTCTTCCACAAGTTCACAAATTTATAGACATTTGTTTCAATTTCAATCACCTCCTGCTTCAGAACTCATATATTCCTCCAGGTTTCTTGACTGGTCTTTTCATGAGACTTCTTTCAAAACACATTATTTTCGATTTCCATAATCATTTTTGAAGCAAAACTCACACACTCTTCATGATAAACCATAACCCTCATATTACTGTTAGATGTATAACTGGTTGTAATGAATGTATGTATATCAATTAAAGATTTTCTATATATTTTCAGATATCAAATCAATTCATTATTTAATGTTGGAATCATTTTTATTATTTATTCACAGTATGGTCTATTCATGAATTATTTCTATATTCATTGACACAGAGTACACCGCTTTATTCCCCCAATATGAATTTATATGTCTTCAAAATATTGCTCCCAGAAATGGTGAAAGAAATACTTATGTCACCTGATCTACATATACATTATATCACAGTAATACTCTGGACACAGAAAGCAAAGGTCACTCTTATGTTTGTACCAAAGCCTTAATGAAAAGTGAGCATGGATTACTAAAAACATCCATGTCCAGGTTGCCAAATTGTCTCAAATGTAATTCCTATTGGTCGCTATATATTTGTTTCTTCCTAAGATTATGTATTCAACCTCAAGCCTGTTGAAAATGTCTAATTCTATCCCTCACTTTATACTTTGCCTGATTTTTAATGTCTCTATTGATATCTGCTAACCTACATGTTTTCCCCAGTTCATCATTGTAACTGACTCTTCACATGTCCTGACATTTACATTCACTCTCTTATTGAAAAGCTATTGCTAAAGAACTTTTGGTCCAAATTCTATACTCACTGTTGTTTCTAAACCTAGCAACTATCTTCCTAATTCTACTGACTTTCCCTTTTTGACTGGATGTTCTCTTCGACATTCAGTCATCCAAGGTACAAGGTATCATGCCATTGTGTATCGATTTATCTGAGACATCTGTGAAGAACATAATTCAAAGCTAAGTAACCCACTAAAGGGCCCAATGTCCTTCTGGGCTTCAAATCTTACGTAGATTTTTGTTTTCATACTCATATTTCATCTATATATTCTTGTAAATATTGCAGGTTCCTGATACCATTATTCATCCTGCAGAATGATTCCTAACCCAAATCGAATGTGCTATTAATTCTAACCATACAATGTTCCCTCAATCTAACTTTACAGAAGAGCAGGGACAGTGTGACCAGGAAAGTCTCAGTGGAGAAACCCTGCTTTGAACCTTTTGCTTACCTATTGTTCTGTTGTCCTGAATGTCAGGAAGGTCTTTGCCTCAGGCCACCCCTTTGTGAAGCCTGAACAAAACAGTTTTCAAATGGAAATGAATGAGCATCACCTGTGGCTCTTTGCTTAATTGCTTTGGAACAGGATGTGTCTGAGTCAGCCTCTTGGCCCTGTGTGACTTAGATTCTCAGCACCTGATGGATCTAAAGAAAGATTCCATGTGTGCATCCAAAACCAAAATGGCAAAAAGTTCAGTAATTGTGAATGAAGTCTCTTTCCTTCCTCTGTTAGGTTCCTGACCTCCATCAAGAGAGAATAGGCATCCTTTGGGTCAAATGAGTTCTTGAAACCCTGAAGAGATGCTTGGGTTTTCTCATGACTCCAAATCACATAAAGAATCTATTCCTATCAGTCAGTAGTAGTCAGTCAATATTGCTCCCAGAAATGGTGGAAGAAATACTCATGTCACCAGATCTACATGTACATTTAATCACAAAAATATTCTGGACACAAAATTCAAAGTTCACATTTTTTATTGTACCAAAGCCTAAATGGAAAGTGAACATAGATTACTAAAAACATCCATGTCCAAGTTGCCTAATGCTCTCAAATGACAAACCTATTGGTGACTACATATTTGTTTCTTCCTAAGATTATATATTCAAACTCAACCCTGTTGAAAATATCTAAGCCTATCTCTCACTTTATACTTTGCTTCATTTCATAATGTCTCTATTGATATCTGCTTACCTAAATATTTTCCCAAGTTCACCATTGTGATTGACTCTTCACATGTGCTGACATTTAAATTCATTCTGTAACTATTGCTAAATAACATGTGTTCCAAATCCTACACTCACTCTTCTTCCTAAACCTACCTACTATCTTCCTAATCCTACCGACTATCCCTTTTTGACTGGATGTTCTCTTCGACATTTAGTCATCCAAGGTACAAGGTCCTATGCCATTGTATATGGATTTATCTGAGACATCTGTGCAGAACGTAATTCAATGGTAAGTAACCCAATCAAGGGCCCAATACCCTTCTGGGCATCAAATCTTACTTAGACTTCTGTTTTCATGAGTACATTTCACCTCTATATTCTTATCAATATTGCAGGTTCCCAATACCATTATTCATCCAGCAAAATGATTCCTAACCCAAATCGAACCTGTTATTAACCCTAATCATACAGTGTTCCCTCAATCTTACTTTACAGAAGAGCAGGGACAGAGTTGGTCTTATAATACTGGAATGTAGGCGATCTTCTACCTGCTGAGAACCTCAAAGGTCCAAGATGTAGGCAGCTATGAAGGACCTGAGAGACCAAAAGTCATCTTCCATGGCACACAACCTGGTTAGGATGAAGGGTTGTGTCTGAATCAGCCTCTCTCTTCTTAATGTAGAGAAGATGGACCAAAGGAGGCCTGTGTGGAGAGCTGATTCCGGTTGCCTATGGTTGATATACCATTCTAACTTGTGAAAGTGACACAGGACGTAGGGGAAGCCTCCATCTCATGGGACCCTTGGAAGCAACTGTGAGGACAAAGTGGTTGCCAAGGCAGTGACCTCATTTAGTTCCTGAAGGAAGTGACCTGACCTCACTTCCTTGGTGATGGAATGTGGGATCCAGGAAGCCAGGCACACAGAGCCAGTCCCAGTTCCACTCCCAGTGGTCTCACTTGTTTGGATTTACCAAAGGCTGAGTCAGGCTATCTTGGTACCTAGAGATGTGAGGATGGCCAAACGGAAGGAAAGCTCTGAAGAGGGGCCTTTTCTGAGAAAGCAGGTAGTTTCACACCACTGGATTTTGAAAATTCTCAGTGAAGAAACCCTGGTTTGTGCCTTCTAATTACCTATTGTTCTGTTGCCCTGAATGTCAGTAAGGTCTTTGCCTCAGGCCAACCCTTTATGAAGCCTGATGAAAAAGTTTTCAAATGAAAATGAATGGGCTCCAGAATGGCAATATGTAAATCAATGGTTGTGCAACTGAAGTGATTCTGCAATCTGTATATGGGGTAAAAATGGGAGCTCATATCCCACTTGAATCAAAGTGTGAAATATGATATATCAAGAACTATGTAATGTTTTGAACAACATACAATAAAAATTAATTAAAAAAAAAGAAAATGAGTGGGCATCATCTGTGGCTCTTTGCTTAATTTCTTTGGAAAGGGATGTGTCTGAATCAGCCTCTTGGCCCTGTGTGAGGCTGTGGCTTAGATTCTCAGCACCTGATGGATCTAAAGAAAGATCCCATGTGCGCATCCGAAACCAAAATGGCCAAAAGAGCAGTCACTGTGGATGAAGTATCTCGCATTTCTCTGTAAGGTTCCTGACTTTCATCAAGTGAGATTAGGGATCTTTGGGTCAAATGATTTCCTCCAAGCCCTGCAGAGGCTAGCCCATAGCTGCTAGGGTTTTCTCATGACACCAATTCACATACAGAATCTAATCCCCACGGTAGGTAGTCCTCAATTTGGAGAAGCAGAGCAGTATTAACGGCAGGCCTATTTGATCATTCCTGGTTCACAGGAAGGGTGTCCAGGCCACCTAGATGTTAGGCAAATGAGGGGCTGGGGAGCTTATTTTGGATACTGACTTGGGCTGCGCCCCTCATGTAAACCTCCAGCCAGAGTTTATGATGAGTGTCTATATGGCAGAACATGAGGGCCATGTGGGAGTGTTTTGATTTTATTTGTGGTCATTTGTGTGGCAGTTGGAAGAGATGACTGCGTCCACCTGGGCTTGCTCTGATTCCCCTTAGAGACTGAGTTCTGGAACTGACCTCAGAGGAGTATTGCCATGAATTGTGTTGGGATTTAAGAGGCCACGCATGAGAGTCGCCCTTGGAAACTGAGATCTAGTTCGAGGGTAGCTTTCCACAGGACACTGGGAATCTCAGCCAGGATATTATATGATTTTATTCTTAAAGACTTGGCAGCCTTAAACACACCCCAAAACACACATGGACCTCACATAGTAGACCTCAATGTGCCTGGCTTCATGTGACCTTTTGGAACTCTTTGGGAAGCCTTGCCTGTGAGAGTTCTCCAGAGATTTCATTGAAATGAGCTTCCTCACCATTTAATGGTTCCTGAATGAATTGAAACCCACAGTGCCTCCAACTTCATCCTTGAAAAATGGTTAGATAAATACCTTGAAATTTTTGAAATTCCCATACCCAGGTGGCACTGGAGAAACTTTGGATGTCCTGTTTCTGATCATGAGTATACCAGACAGTGCCTAGATTGACTGGGTTTCATGAAAATGGTGAAGAAGAGAGATGTCAGTAACTTGGAGCCTGTTGACTAGTGGGCCTAGAGAATTGGTGGGCAGGAGTGTGGTAAAACATCTGTGGTGGGGCCATGTGGATCTTCCATTGGCTTCCAAATGGCTTTTGACTGACATGGTGCAGCTAGCAGACCCTTCTATGCAAAGGCATCTTGTTATATGGAGAGTTTTCAGGGCAATGTTCAGAATCAGGTTGCTATGTTCAAGGTGGTTCAGGTTGCTATGTGAGATAGAAGCCTGGTGTGTGCTTTCTCCTGCATACCCTGATCCACCACAAGTGACAGAACTCCCTCCAGCACTGTGTGCCAGTTGAACTCCTTGTATTTCATGAAGAAAATACTTAACTCCCAGTGCAGCAGTAAAAAAAAAAAAAAAAAAAAAAAACAGGAAAAGTGGAGGATGACCAAATGGCTTCATAGTCCACACGGGGAAACACTTAGCCCCCACTGGCCACAAAGAGAGAATTCAGCACTGCTGCCTCAGGTTCATTGGAAAATAACATACCATGTCCTCCAGGTCACATAGATGCAGACACAGCTTTGTTGGTCTCACTACAAAGGAAGCTAAAGCTCCTGACAACAACATATATTTCAAGTACCCACCCTCAGATGCAGTTTCTCTAGAAGACTTTAGGCCAGCAGCACTCCATGTTTGTGGAGTGTTTACCCTGTCCCTTACTTTTGGAGACTCCTCTACCACCTCCAAGGTTTGAAATCCTCAGCATTTTCCATTCCATAAATATATTCACAGATTTTCTAACTTTTCTCTAATTGTGTCTTACTTGGGATTGATGGTAATGTCAAGGCGTTGTTCTGGATGAGAGTGGGAAGATTTTTGGTAGCACATATTAACATACACGTTGGATTCATTTTCCAATTTTCCATTCTAAATACTGAAACCCTGACACAAACCCATTACCTTATAGTCTCTGACTACTAATTCTAATATGATGGAGAAAATTAACCAAAACAGAATAGAAATGCAAGCAGTTCAGAGGAGGCATGTTGTATTTTTGCACTTGCCTTTTGTGTTATATAGGGTAGGAGTTATAAATCTAGTCAATTATTTGTTGAAATAGTTCACCATGTGTATGTAAAGTTAAAAAATATGTGAATTCCTGTCTCCATTTCTCTGTAGCCTGTTAAGCAAATGCAATTTTATATGCACATATAGAATCCTACCTGGTATCACATGTACATTCTTTTCAGCTGGCTGAGTTTGCAGGTACAAATTGTGAGAAGAGATCACTCCTCCTAAATGCTGTTTGAACTGAAAATTCAAACTATGCGTGAGCTTCCTGGTTTTACAACATTATACATAAATCCATGTTCAGCAAAATGAATATTTTTGCATCTGTGGATGATGTATATTTCATGGTGATTGTCCATTGGAATATATATTGCTATTTTAATGTCTCTCTGTATATATATATATATATATATATATATATATATATATATATATATATAATACTCTCCAGATTTTTCAAATTATGAAAAATGGGTTTTACTATACACTCCCTAAATTCATTCATATTCTTGTATGTGGATTTATAATCAATTTTTCACAAAATTATTCTCAGAAATATTCATCCACCTGAAATACATATTTGTTTCCTATTACTGAAAACTAATTTCAGTGAATGGTGCATACAAATCCTAATATTTCTACAGTAAGTTTAACATCAATGCAAGTAGATTCTGATGGGACATGATGTGTAGTTTAACATTCATTTTTATTCAACACTGGTACATTACTATTTCTTCAGTTCATACATATCATAGGATATATATATTTCAAGCACAAGTTAGAAAATATATAGACAATTTTTTTCACTTTCAATCACTTCCTGCTTCAGAACACATGTATTCCTCCATCTTTCTTGGCTTGTCTTTTCATGAGACTTATTTCCACACATATTATTTTTGATTTCCATAATCACTTTTGTAGCAAAACTCACACATTCTTCATGATAAACCATAACCCTAATATTACCATTATTTGTGTAACAGGTTGGAATGAATGATTGTATATCAATATAAGATTTCTTATAAGTTTTCAGATATCAATTCAAATCATTATTAAAAGTGGAACCAGTTTCATTATATATTCACAGTAATGTCTACTCATGCATTATCTCTATATTCATAGTCACAGGGTACACCTCTTTGTTTCCCCAATATGAATTTATACGTCTTCAATTATTGCTCCCAGATATGGTGGAAGAAATACTCATGGCCCCTGATCTAAATATACATTTAATAACAGTAATATTCTGGACACAAAATGCAAATGTCATGCTTATGATTGTACCAAAGCCACAATGTAAAGTGAACATGTATTACTAAAAACTTCCATGTCTAGGTTGCCTAGTGCTCTCAAATGTCAATCCTATTGGTGACTACATATTTGTTTCTTCCCATGATTATATATTCAAACTCAACCCTCTTGAAAATCTCTAATCCTGTCAATCACTTTATACTTTGCCTGATTTTGTAATGTTTCCATTGATATCTGCTTTCCTACATATTTTGTCCAGTTTGTCATTGTGACTGACTCTTCACGTGTGCTGACATTTAACTTCACTCTCTAACTGAAACCCTATTGCTAAAGAACTTTTTTTCCAAATCCTATACTCACGCTTCTTCCTAAACCTACCAACTATCTTCTTAATCCTACGAACTATACCTTTTTGACAGGATGTTCTCTTCTACATTCAATCATCCAATAAATGTCGGGTGAGCGGCAGAGGAAGATACCACCAAGAGACTGTCTCATGCAACAGCTAAGGGTTTATTGGGGGTCCAGCATGCTGGGGCTCAGTGCTCACTTGAATAGAGCAGAGAGCCCTGAGAACAGCTTAAGCAAATCTTATATACTTTCCTTGGAGAGGGCAGGGAGGAAAGTTTATTGATGGGTCAGGCCGAGTGGGCAGTTTTCATGCAACTGGTGAGGGAGTACATTCTACAATTTGGCAGTTGGGGACAGCACATTCTGGGAACAAGATTAGCAAACAGTTGTCAATATTTCAACAGTGTTTTGTTAAGCATACAGAAAAACAAGAAGTGACAAGTACTAATTTTATTAACCTTTTATTCTCCACTTCTTCTTCTGGCTACTTTTAGTCATAAAAGTGATCATTTTTGGGTGTACATTCTATGTCTGCTAGTGGGGTATTGCCATAAGTTTAACTTGTCCAATTTGAGCTTGGAGAAAAGAAATTACACAGTTGAGCAAACATGGTTTTATAGTTAGCAACAATATGAAGAGTATTATTGGACCGGCCAGGGTTGATAAAAGCATAGTTAACCATGAAGACTGTGTGAACCAAGACTCAAACAACCATTTTTGGGCCTCTATCTCTGGTTGTTTCTCTTCAAGTTGTCTTTTTAATTTACTCATAGATTTTTTTACAACTCCAGTATTGTCGGCATAGAAACAACATTCTTCCCTCAATGCAGCACAATGGCCTCCTTCTCTCATGAAGTGGAGGTCCAACCCTCGACTGTTCTGTAAAATAAGTTCAGAGAGACAGGTAAAAGATTCCTGCAAAGCTCTGATGGAGGTTTCTAATATCTTAGTTTTGGTCTATTGCTGCTTCTAATTGGGTCATTTGTTGTGTCCCATGGACCAGGGCAGTGGTTCCTGTGCCCACCCCTGCAGCAACTCCTATTCCTAATAGGATGGCTAAAGTGAGGGTATATGTTCCCAGGGGAACCGGGTTCTATGCCCCCCCTATTTGATTTCAAATGAACCTGTGTTATGATAGTGCACTCTGGGAAACATCTGCACCATTACATAATTAATCATATCTGTTGACCATTTCATGAAAACATAAACAATATTTAAGTATATAGAATAATACTGTTGTAGGGACGGACGAGGCAAGGCAACCTAAGATAGCACCAAAAACAGGGAAACAGTCCTAATTGGGTGCAACCGGATTAAGAGGGCATTGCTTCTGTTGTAATCAATTCATCCCCTGAACCCCAAGTTTAGATAGTTTCAGAATTTTGTACCCAACATGTAAGGGAAGGGGCTCAGAAGTTCACAGTTTGCAGAAGTTAACAAAAAGCAAATTTTGTTTCTGTTTTTTTCTCTATTCTGTGCAAGTTTACTTTTAAAGGACGCCTGGGAGGGTGAGAGCTTTTTCTTCCCTTTCTTTTTCCCCCCTGCCAGCTGTTACCAAGAAGCCTAGTTGGTAACTTCTTAATCTTAGAAATGTAGGCATCTCTGTGAAGCGCCAGCTCAAGGCCAGAGGCATTGTTCACATATTTTGGGAAAAACTAGTAAGGGGTTGTCTAGCTTAGTAGTGTTGAGTTTTTTAGCCAGTGGCCAAGTAGAACAGGGCAATACAAAAAGTGAAAGTTTATCTACATTGAACTCTTTTATATGGAGCCTTTTGCTGAAAGTTCTAAAGTCAGCCATGGTGAAGACTTCTGGAGAAGGTCAGTTAATACTTTTCTGTGGGCCTGGCACAGAGGGGAAACACGGGGAAGGTGGGGCTGAGAGCAGCTCCGAGGATCTGAGAATGAGGAAGGAGAGATGTAAAAGAATAATGGGAAAGGGGTTTGGGATTTCTTAGGAACAAAAACATGAGCAGTAGAACAGGTAGAGTAGAGGGGAAGATGGGAGTGAGTATCCCAAAACCCTGTGAGACACTTCAAATTCTTAGTAAACTGTTTTCAGTGATGACAAAGCAACTTTAAAGGCCATTTTTATTACATCTTGGATAGGGGTCTGAGGGCTCTCCTCAGCTGGTTTGAGCTTTGGGTTAGCTAGTAAGAGGTCCTGGTGGGACCCGGTGCAGGCACTGACAGGAGAAGACAGGAGTGAGTGGGTACAGGGGTGCCTTAGTACCTGCTACCTGAGAACCGTCGAAGTTAGGGGGTTTTGATCTAGTAATTCGAGGAGAGAAATCAGG
This sequence comes from Callospermophilus lateralis, assembly GCF_048772815.1. Lineage (NCBI taxonomy): Eukaryota > Metazoa > Chordata > Mammalia > Rodentia > Sciuridae > Callospermophilus > Callospermophilus lateralis. The sequence continues at coordinate 885,996 of NW_027512744.1, forward strand.
TTTCTGAGGTGGGAGTGACAGCAGAGAGTCTGGAGCAGAAGGCTGAGAGTGAGGATCTATTGGAGAAGCATAGTTCAGGATGTGAGTGAAGGAGGGAAAAGGCTTCCACATAGGGGAATCTCCTTTCACACTTTTGAGCACTTGCAGAAGTTAAAAAGGTCACCCAGAATTTGAGGATCTAGAGACCCCTCTGGGGGCCATCGGTTTTGGTTATCTAATTGGTACTATGGCCAATGGTGTGTACTGAGTTTGATGAGGAGTTTGGATTCCATCAGGCAGCCCCTGTATGCTCACATCCCGATGACATACAGAAGAAGTCGGCTTTTTCCCCACCCATCCGTGACGTTTTGTGTTTTTGATAGTCTGCCAGGCAACCATAGTAATCTAGCCTAGCCAACCTGCATCTGGTTCGCGTGTCCCTACATCCATAATGTTTGTTTCCATTATCTATGATACAGAAGGGATTTAATGGAATTTTATTGGGATCCTCTTCATCAGGGTTATCTCAATAGGAATGACATATAGCCAGCTGACAAATGTCTGGGTGGAGAGATGGCCACCAGGTCCCTAAGTTGACTCTTTGTGAGATTGATTATACTTCTTTTCCAGTAGAATTTGTGATCAGCCATCGCTGCTGAATGGGCTGATGAGGGTTAAGACTACTTGTGGCCAAGGGGAGAGTCTATAACCTTATCCACATGGCGAATATGCAATTTGAAAGTATTACCAGTCTTTTCCAGTTTCCAGCCAGAGTCTGGACAGGGCGCAGGCTTGAGATGAGAGGCATGGATCCAGGAAGTGATTCTGTCTACCTTTACCACTGTAGGTGTTATAAGTAGCACCTGGTATGGTCCTTTCCAGCGGGGTTCCGGGGATGACACCTGATGTCTTCTTAAGTAGATGAACCCTCTTATTTGATATCGATGTCTAGTCCCCTCATTTCCAGTTTGGTAGGCAGTGGCCAGCTTTTTTCACAGGTATCACTGAGTTATTTTAAGAGCTTTAAGTCTGTCAAGCAAGGGGGTATAAACGTGATGGTTAGGTCTTAGAGTTGGGATTAGGTCCCTTATTGGAGGAGGGCCACCATAGAGAATTTCACAGGGGGTAAGGTTACTCAAAGAAAGAGAGGGAGTATTTCTTGCATGAAACATTGCATAAGGCAAGAGCATAATACAATCTTTTATGTTGGTCTCTATGCTTAATTTCGTTAAATCTCTTTAGTGGTTCTATTCATTCTTTCTACCTGTCCTGAACTCTGGGGTCTATAAGCACAATATAACTTCCAATTAATCCCCTGTTTCCTGGCTAACCCCTGACTTACCTGGACCATGAACACGGGTTCATTATCAGACCCTATTACCCGCTTAGCTTCCTCCAATGGTAGAGAGGCTGAGTCAGCAGCACGGGAATCACTTAGAGGGTGTTGTGGGTTAGAGGACGAGTGCAGCGGATAAGGAGGGGGAGAAGAGTCCAGTAGAGTCAAATCTTGTGACTCAGGAAGAACAGAGTTTGCAGGAGGAGGAGGAGTAGAGGGTTTGAGAGATCATGGGGGAAGGAGTGGGAGCAGAGGCAAGGGCAAAAAAAGGCTTCACCCATGGAGGAGGAGATTTGCAGAAGTCCTGAAAAGTTAAGATATATGGCTGTTGATCTGGATGACTATGTGGCCCCTGCTGAAAGACAATATCTCTGACTTCTTAAATTAGTGGTAAGTAGAAAGATCCTTCTAGGGGCCATACGACTCTAAAGGTGGGCCAATCTGAGGCACAGAGAGTCTGCCAGGTCTAGCGTTTTACTAAAAAAAGAAAGATTCTGAGCCCTTAAGCGAATTTTGGTCCAGTGATCAAGGGTCAGGGACAGAGGCATTGAAGTGCTCTGTCCCATGATGAACGATACACAAACTAAATGCAACGACACACGACACCGATATAACAAGACCATAAAGACAGGCAATGGACGTACATCACTGAGACCAGGAATCAGTAGACAGCAAAACCCGATGGGATGGCAATACCGAATCCGAAACAAAATATCACTGTATCGAGGAGACAATTGTTCCTTGATTTCCTGAGTCCTCTGCGGCGTCCCCCAGGGAGGTGCCCTGTGTCTCTGTGAGAGGTCTCTCAGCCAAAGTCGGAGAGAACTCAGGCTCTTCATCGCAAGCGATATTGCCAAGCTCTAACATGAATCCTGAAACCAGAAAGAGGTGCCTTACTTGCTCCGAGAGGAGCCCTTTGGGGTCTCTCGTCCGCCAGTGACGGAACTCGGTGGAACGTCAATATGTAAAGGTCCGGCGAGTGTCAGAGGAAGAGACCACCAAGAGACTGTCTCATGCAACAGCAAAGGGTTTATTTGGGGTCCAGCATGCTGGGGCTCAGAGCTCACTTGAATAGAGCAGAGAGCCCTGACAACAGTTTAAGCAGGGATTATTTACTTTCCTTGAGAGGGCAGGGAGGAAGTATACTGATGGGTAAGGGCGAGTGGGCGGTTTACATGCAACCTGGTGAGGGAGCATATTCTACAGTTTGGCAGTTGGGGACAGTACATTCTGGGAACAAGATTAGCAAACAGTTCTCAAGATTTCAACAGTGTTTTGTTAAGCATACAGAAAAACAGGAAGTGACAATTAACTATTTTAATAACCTTTCACTACCGACTATCCTTTTGGACTGGATGTTCTCTTCTACATTCAATTTTCCAAGGTACAAGGTCCTATGGCATTGTATATCGATTTATTCAGACCTAAGTATCCCAATCAAGGGCCCAATGCCCTTCTGGGCTTCAAATGTTACTTAGATTTCTGTTTTCATACATATATTTCCCCTGTACATTCTTATACATATTGCAGGTTCCCAATACCATTATTCATTCAGCAGAATGATTCCTAACCCCGAATCGAATATGTTATCAATCCAAACCATACACTGTTACCTCAATCTAACTTTAGAGAAGAGCAGGGACAGAGTTGGTCTTACAATACAGGGATGTAGGGGATCTTCCACGTGCTGAGAAACTCAATGGTATATGCAGTAATGATCCCTGAAGAAGATGTAGGCACCTCTGAAGGACCGGATTGAGAAAAAGTCATCTTCCATGGCGAACAACCTGGTCATGATGAAGGGTTCTGTCTGAATCAGCCTCTCTATTCTTAATGTATAAAAGATGGAAAAATGAGACCTGTGTGGAAAGCTGTTCCCGGGTGCCTATGGTTGATATACCATTCTAACTTGTGAATGTGTCACAGTAAGCAGGGGCATCCTCCATCTAAAGGGACCCTTGGAAGCAACTGTTAGGACAAAATGGTTGCCAAGGCAGTGACCTCATTCAGTTCCTGAAGGAAGTGACCTGACCTCACTTCCGTGGTGATGGAATGTGGGATCCAGGAAGCCAGGCACACAGAGCCAGTCCCAGTTCCACTCCAATTGGTCTCACTTGTTGGATTTACCAAGGACAGAGTCAAGCTATCTTGGTACCTACAGATGTGAGGATGGCCAAATGCCAGGGATGCTCTGAATAGGGGCCTTTCCTGAGAAAGCAGGTAGTGGCACACCAATGGATTTTACATTTCTCAGTGAAAAAACCCTGGTTTGTTCCTTCTAATTACCTATTGTTCTGTTGCCCTGAATTTCAGTAAGGTCTTTGCCTCAGGCCAACCCTTTAGAAAGCCTGAAGAAAGAGTTTTCAAATGGAAATGAATGGGCAACATCTGTGGCTCTTTGCTTAATTGCTTTGGAGAGGGATGTGTCTGAATCAGCCTCTTGGCCTGTGTGAGGCTATGGCTTAGATTCTCAGCACCTGATGGATCTAAAGAAAGATTTTATGTGCGCATCCAAAACCAAAATGGCCAAAAGAGAAGTCACTGTGGGTGAAGTATCTCGCATTCCTCTGTAAGGTTCCTGACTTCCATCAAGTGAGAATAGGAATCTTTGGGTCAAATGAGTTCTTCCAAGCCCTGCAGAGGCCAGCCCATAGCTGCTAGGGCTTTCTCATGACACCAATTGACATTAACAATCTAATCCCCAAGGTAGGTAGTCCTCAATTTGGAGAAGCAGAGCAGTATTAACGGCAGGCCTATTTGATCATTCCTGGTTCACAAGAAGGGTGTCCCGGCCACCCAGACTTTAGGCAAATGAGGGGCTGGGGAGCTTATTTTGGATACTGACTTGGGCTGCGCCCCTCATGTAAACCTCCAGCCAGAGTTTATGATGAGTGTCTATATGGCAGAACATGAGGGCCATGTGGGAGTGTTTTGATTTTATTTGTGGTCATTTGTGTGGCAGTTGGAAGAGATGACTGGGTCCACCTGGGCTTGAACTTGCTGTGATTCCCCTTAGAGACTGAGTTCTGGAACTGACCTCAGAGGAGTATTGCCATGAATTGTGTTGGGATTTAAGAGGCCACGCATGATAGTCGCCCTAGGAAACTGAGATCTAGTTCGAGGGTGGCTTTCCACAGGACACTGAGAATCTCAGCCAGGATATTATATGCTTTTATTCTTAAAGACTTGGCAGTCATAATTAAGATTCAAAACACGCATGGCCTCCATCTCATGGGATTCTTGGAAGCAACTGTTAGGACAAAATGGTTGCCAAGGCAGTGAAATCATTCTGTTCCTGAAGGAAGTGACCTAACCTCACTTCCTTGGTGATGGAACTCTCTGAACTTGGGATCCAGGAAGCCACTTAAACAGTGCCAGTCCTAGTCCCAGTCTCAGTGTTTTCACTTTTTGGATTTCCCGAGGACAGAGTCATTCTTTCCTGCTAACTACTGATGTTAGGATGGCCAAATAACAGGAAAGCTCTGAAGAAGGGCCTTTCCAGAGAAAGAATGTAGTGCCTCACTGCTGGCTCCTGACAACTTCAGAGAGGTGACCAAAGACACAAGATCTGAGACACACAGGCCATTTTGGGGGAACATTGTATGGCCCTCCAGTCACAGGACACTCCGGATAGTCACAGACCTACTTGTGGGAAGGAGGTGTCTTTGTGGGTGTGGGTGTGAGTTTGTGGTTTTCTCTAATGTTCTGAAAGCATCACGGGAGTTCCAGGGTTTTCAATCATTCGAAGCCAGCGAGTTCCCTTAGCCGGGCCAGCTTCCTCCTGGGGAGGTGGGGCTGTGTGTGCTGTGGGGGAGTTATCTGGAGGGCGTAGGGCCAGCTTAGCTTCCTCCAATGGCGGAGAGGCTGAGTCAGCTGCAGGGGAATCACTTAGAGGGGGTTCGTTGTTGGGGGATGAGGGCAGGGTATAAGGAGGGGGATGAGAGTCCAGTAGAGTCAAATCTTGTGACTCAGGGAGAACAGAGGGTGGTGGAGGAGGAGAAGCAGAGGGTTTGAGAGATCATGGGGGAAGCAGTACGAGCAGGGAAAGGGACAAGGAAAGGCTTCACGCATGGAGGAGGAGACTTGCAGAGGTCCTGCAAAGTTAAGATACATGGCTGTTGATCAGGATGGCTATGTGTGCGCAGCTGAAAGACAATATCTCTGACTTTTTAAATTAGTGGGAAGAAGAAAGATGCTTCGAGGGGCAATCCGACTTGAAAGGTGAAACATTCTGAGGCACAGACAGTCTGGCAAGTCTGGAGTTTTACTGAAAAAGAAAGATTCTGAGCCCTTAAGCGAACTTTGGTCCAGTGATCAAGGGTCAGGGACAGAGACATTGAAGTGCTCTTTCCCATATTGAAAGATACACAAACAGTGAATGCAACAACACACAACACAGACAAGACAAGACAATAAAGACAGGCAATGGACGTCCAAAACTGAAACCAGGACTGCATAGCAGGCAAAACCCTATGGGCTGGCAATACCGAATCTGAAACAAAAAATCACTGAGTCGAGGAGACAATTGTTCCTCAATTTCTCGAGTCCTCGGTGGCATCCCCCAATACCATTATTCATGCAGCAGACTGATTCCTAACCCAAATCGAACATGTTATCAACCCTAACCATACATTGTTACCTCAATCTAACTTTACAGAAGAGCACGGACAGAGTTGGTCTTACAATCCAGGAATGTAGGGGATCTTCCACCTGCTGAGAACCTCAAAGATCCATGCAAAAATGATCCCTGAAGAAGATGTAGGCAGCTTTGAAGGACCTGATTGAGCAAAAGTCATCTTCCATGGCGAACAACCTGGTCAGGATGAAGGGTTGTGTCTGAATCAGCCTCTCTATTCTTAATGTAGAGAAGATGGACCAAATGAGACCTGTGTGGAGAGTTGTTCCCAGGTGCCTATGGTTGATATACCATTCTAACTTGTGAATGTGTCACAGGAACCAGGGGCAGCCTCCATCTCATGGGACCCTTGGAAGCAACTGTTAAGACAAAATGGTTGCCAAGGCAGTGAACTCATTCTGTTCCTGAAGGAAGTGACCTCACCTCACTTCCTTTGTGATGGAACTCTCTGATCTTGGGATCCAGGAAGCCAGTTAAACAGTGCCAGTCCTAGTCCCAGTCCCAGTGTTTTCACTTTTTGGATTTCCCTAGGACAGGGTCATTCTTTCTTGCTAACTACTGATGTTAGGATGTCTAAATGGTAGAAAAACTCTGAAGAGGGGCCTTTCCTGAGAAAGAAGGTAGTGCCTCACCGCTGACTCTTGACAACTTCAGAAAGTTGGCCAAAGACACAAGATCTGAGACAGGACAGGCTATTTTGGAGGAACATTGTATGGCCCTCCAGTCAGAGGACACTCCGAATAGTCACAGACCTACTTGTGGGAAGGAGGTGCCATTGTGGGTTTGGGTATGAGTTTGGGGTTTTGTCTCATGTTCTGAGAATAGGTAGGAAAGGCGGTTTGTTTGGTTTGGAGTGAACTATTTCTAGTAAGTCTTTTGACAATGTGAGTGTTTCTATGTCTGTAACTCACTGTCCGTGGTTGTAGACATTAGAAAAGATAATGCATCAGTGGATGTGTCCTGTCTATGAGAAAGCTCCCCAGCATTCATTCTACCAAATTTAGGAATGGACTGCCGCTTGCCTTATGGATGGCCAACTCCTGCTATGTGTGCATCCAAAACCAAAATGGCTAAAAGAACAGTCATTGTGGATAGAGTCTCTTGACTTCATCTGTAAGGTTCCTGATATCAATTAAGTGAGAATAGAGATCCTTTGGGTCAAGTGAATTCTTTAAATCCTACAGAGGCTAGCTCATAGTTGCTTGGGTTTTCTCATGACATTAATTCACATAAAGAATCTAAAACGCACAGTCAGTAGGCCTCAAATTGGAGAAGCGGAGCAGTATTAATGGCAGGCCTATTTGATCCCTCCTGGTTCACAGGAAGCATGTCCAGGCCACCATGACTTTAGGCAAATGAGGGGCACGGGAGCTTATTTTGTACACTGCCTTGGGCTGAACCCCTCAAGGAAACCTCCAGCCAGAGGTTATGATGAGTGTCTATATATAAGAAGATGAGGGCAATGTGGGAGTTTTTTGGTTTTAATTGTGGTCATTTGTGTGGTGGTAGGAAGAGATGACTGGGTCCACCTGGGCTTGAACTCTGGTGTGATTCCCCATAAAGACTGAGTTCTGGAATTGACCTCAAAGAGGTATTGCCATGAATTGTGTTGGCATATTAGGAGGCCACACATAAGATTGGCCCGTGGAAACTGAGATCTACGCCCAGAGTGGCTTTCCACAGAGCACTGGGAATCTCAGCCAGGATATCACATGATTTTATTGTGAAAGATTTGACAGCCATAGTTGTGAGTCAAAACACACATGGACTTCACATTGTAGACCTCAATGGGCCTGGGTTCATGTGAACTTTTGGCCACTCTTTGTGAAGCCTCTCCTGTGATAGTCCTCCAGAGCTTTCATTGAAATTAGCTTCCTCACCATTTGATGGTTATTGAATTAATTGAATAACTCAGTGCCTCCAACTTCATTTTTGAAATATGGCTCAATATATAACATGAACTTTTTGTAATTCCCATGACCAGGTGGCACTGGAGAACCATTGGATATCCTGTTGCTGATCATGAGTGTACCAGACAGTGCCTTGATTGACTGGGTTTCACGAAAATTGTGAAGATCAGAGATGCCAGTTAGTTGGACCCTGCTGAGTAGTGGGCCTAGAACAAAGGTGGCCAGGTGTGAAATAAAACAGCTATGGTAGTTTCATGTGGATCTACCATTGGCTTCCAAATGACTTCGACTAACATTGTGCAGTCAGCAGACCCTTATATGTAAAGGCATCATGTTGTATGGATAGGTTTCAGGGCAATGTTCAGAATCAGGTTGCTTTGGTAAAGGGAGCAAGCTATGTTGGACAGAAGCCTGGTTGGTGCATAATCCTACAGACCCTGTCCCACCACACGTGACAAAACTCCATCCAGCACTGTGTCCCAGTTGAACTCCTTGTATTTCGTGAAGCAATTACCAAACTCCCAGTGCATCAGGAAGAAAAACCACGAAAATTGGAGGATGACCAAATGGCTTCACAGTCCACACGAGGAGACACTTAGACACCAGTGGCCACAGTTGACCTACAAAGAGAGAATTCAGCACTGCTGCCTCATGTTCATTGGAAAATAAGATACCATGACCTCCAGGTCACATAGATGTAGACACAGCTTTGATGGTCTCACTACAAAGGAAGCTAAATCTCCTGACAACGTATATTTCAAGTGCCCAACCTCAGAGGCATTTTCTCCAGAAGTCTTTGGGCCAGCAGAGCTCCATGTTTGTGGAGTGTTTACCATGTCACTTACTTTTGGAAACTCCTCTTCCACCTCTAAGGTTGTGAACTCTGGAGAATATTCAATTCCAGATATGTATTCACAGATTTTCTAACTCATCTCCTCTAAATGTGGTATTTGGGGCGAAGGTAATATCAAGGCATTGTTCTGGATGAGAGTGGGAAGATTTTTGTGTAGCACATATTTGCATACACATTGGATTCATTTTCCAATTTTCCATTCGAAATACTCAATCCCTGATACTATCCCATACCCTACTAGACTCTGACTACTAATCCTAACATGATGGAGAAAAATAACAGAAAACAGAATAGAAATACAAGGAAATCAAAGAGTCGTGTCGTATAGTTGAACTTGCCTTTTCCATTATATAGCGTAGGAGTTATAAATCTAGTCAATTTTTTGTTGAAAGAGTTCTCCATGTGTTTTTACACTTATCAAATATGTGAATTCCTGTCTCCCCCATTTCTCTGTATCCTATTCAGTACATGTATTTTTAAATGCACATATAGAATCATACCTTGTATCACACGTATTTTCTTGTGAGGTGGCTGACTTGGCAGATACAAATTGTGAGAAGAGATCACTCCTACTAAATGCTTTTGGAACTGAAAATTCAACCTATGGGTGGGCTTCCTAGTTGAACAACTTATACATAAATCCATGTTCAGTAAAATGAATGAATACTTTTGGATACGTGGATGATACATATTTCACGATTAATTTCGATTGGCATATATATTGCTAGTTTTTAATGTCTCTCTCTCTCTCTGTGTGTGTGTGTGTGTGTGTGTGTGTTTGTGTGTGTATATACACACACACTGTCCAGATTTTACTAAATATGAAATATATGTGTCTTTTGGCCACTCTTTTGGAAGCCTTACCTGTGAGAGTTCTGTAGAGCTTTCATTGAAATGAGCTTCCTCAACATTTAATGGTTCCTGAATGAATTGTAACCCACAGTGCCTCCAACGTCATCCTTGAAAAATGGCTCAGTAAATACCATAAAATGTTTGAAATTCCCATGACCAGGTGTCACTGGAGAACCTTTAGAAGTCTTCTTGCTGATCATGAGTGTACCAGACAGTGCCTTGTTTGACTTGTTTTCTTAAAAATTGTGTAGAACAAAGATGCCAGTAAGTTGTAGCCTGCTGAGAAGTGGGCCCAGAGCTGTGGTGAGCAGGTGTATGATAAAACATCTGTGGTGGGGCCATGTGGTTCTGCCATTGACTTCCAAATGGATTTTGGCTGACATGGTGCAGCCAGCAGACCCTTATATGTAAAGGCATCTTGTTATATGGAGAGGTTTTAGGGCAATGATCAGAATCAGTTTGTTATGGACAAGGGGCCAAGCTATGTGGGATAGAAGGCTGGTTGGTGAATTCGTCTGCAGACCCTGACCCTCTACACATGACATAACTCCCTCCAGCACTGTTTCCCAGTTGAACTCCTTGTATTTCATGAAGCAAATACCAAAATACCAGTGCAGAAACAAGAAACATCACGAAAATTGTAGGAGGAACAATTGGCTTCACAGTCAAGAAAGGGAGACACCTAGCCCCCAGTGTCCACAGTTTACCTACAAAGAGAGAATACAGCACTGCTGCCTCATGTTCTTTGGATAATAAGAAACCAAGTCCTCCAGGTCACATAAATGCAGACCCATCTTTGATGGTATCACTACAAAGGAAGCTAAAGCTCCTGACAACAACATATATTTCAAGTGCCCAACCTCAGGGGCAGTTTCTCAAGAAGTCTTTAGGCCAACAAAGTTCCACGATTGTGGAGTTTTCATCCTGTCCCTTACTTTTGAAAACTCCTCTACAACCCCAAGGTTGTGATCTCCTGAGCATTTTCTATTCCAGATATGTATTCCCCGATTTACTAATTCTTCTCCTCTAACTGTGTCTTACTTGGGGTGAAGGTAATGTCAAGGCATTGTTCTGAATGAGAATGGGTAGATTTTTTGTAGCACATATTTGCATACACAATGGATTCATTTTCCTATTTTCCATTCGAATTACTGAAATCTGACACCAACCCATACCCTACTAGAGTCTGCCCACTAATCCTAATATGATGGAGAAAAATAACCCAAGCAGAATAGAGATACAAGCAGTTCAGAGGAGGCATGGTGTATTGTTGGACTTGCCTTTTGCATGATAAAGTGTAGGTGTTATAAATCTGGTAAATTTTTAATTGAAATATTTCTCCATGTGTTTTGAAAGGTATCAAATATGTGAATTCTTGTCTCCCTTTATCTGTTGCCTATTTAGCACATGTATTTTTATATGCACATATAGAATCCTACCTGGTACCACACGTAAATTCTTGTGAGATGGCTGACGTGGCAGATAAAGATTGTGAGAAGAGATCACTCCTCCTAAACGCTGTTGGAACTGAGAAGTCAACCTATGGGTGAGCTTCCTAGTTGAACAACATTGTACTTAAATCCATGTTCAGTAAAATAAATATTTTTGGATCTGTGTATGATATGTATTTCATGATGAATTTCGATTGTCATATATATTGCTGCTTTTTAATATCTCTGTGTGTGTTTTGTGAAAAATCTACACTCTCTAGATTTTTCAAAATATGAAATATATGTCTCTTCTTATACACTCCCTAAATTCATTCATGTTCATGTATGTGGTTTTATAATCAAATTTTCACAAGATTATTTTCAGAAATATTCATCCACTTCAAGTACATATTTTTTTTCTAGTACTGAACACTCACTTCAGTGAAAGGTGCATACAAATCCTTATAGTTCTAAAGTAACTGACCCAGTTTAACATCAATGCAAGTAGATTCCAATGGGAAATGTTGTGTATTTTAATGTTCATTTTTATTCAACACTGGTACATTACTATTTCTTCAATTTATGGACAACTTAGAAAATACATTTCATCCACATTTCACAAATTTAAAGGCATTTGGTACACTTTCAATCACTTCCTGCTTCAGATCACACGTATTCCTCCTTTTTTTTTTGACTGGTCTTTTCATGATACTTCTTCCTAACTCATTATATTTGATTTCCATAATTATTTTGAAGCAAAACTCACACACTCTTTATGATAAACCATAACACTAATATTACCATTAGATGTATAATTGGTTGGAATGAATGATTGTATATCAATATATGATTTCCTGTATATTTTCAGATATCAATTTATTCCAATTTCTAAAGTTGAAACCAGTTATATTATTTATTCACAGTATGGACTATTCATCCATTATCTCTATATTCATAGACACAGGGTACAACTTTTTTATTCCAAATACTAATTTATGAGTTTTCAGAATATAGCTCCCTTTAATGGTGGGAGAAATACTCATGTCACCAGATCTACATATATATTTTATCATAGTAATATTCTGGATAAAAAATTCAAAGGTCACACTTATGTTTGTACCAACGCCTAAATTGAATGTGAGTAAGAATTACTAAAAACATCCATGTCCAGGATGCCTAAGGCTCTCAAATGTCAATCCTATTGGTCAGGAGATATTTGTTTCATGCTAAGATTATATATTCAACCTCAACCCTGTTGAAAATGTCTAATCCTCTCACTCACTTTATACTCTGCCTTATTTCTTAATGTCACTATTGATATCTATTTTCCTACATATTTTGCCCAGTTGATCATAGTGACTGATTCTTCACATTTGCTGACATTTGCATTCATTCTCTAACAAAAACCCTATTACTAAAAAAGTCTTGGTCCAACTCCTAGACTCACTCTTCTTCCAAAACTTACTATCTTCCTAATCCTCCCGACTACCACTTCTTGACTGGATGTTCTCTTCTACATTCAATCATCTGAGGTATAGTGTTTTATTCCATTCTATATCAATTTATCTCAGACCTCAGTGCAGAATGTAATTCAAAGCTAAGTATCCCAATCAAGGGCCCAATACCTCTCAGCGCTTCAAATCTTACCTAGATTTCTGTTTTCATACTTATATTCACCTATATATTCTTATAAATATTGCAGGTTTCCAATACCATTATTCATCCAGCAGAATGATTCCTAATACAAATCGAACATGTTATTAATCCTAACTATACACAATTCCCTCAATCTCACTTTACAGAAGAGCAGGGACAGAGTTGATCTTACAATACAGGAATGTAGGGGACCTTCCAACTGCTGAGAACATCAAAGGTCCATGCAAAAATGATTCCTGGAGAAGATGTAGGCAGCAATAAAAGACCTGAGAGAGCAAAAGTATTCTTCCATGGCAAACAACCCAGTCAGGATGAAAGGATGTGTCTGAATCATCCTCTCTCTTCTTAATGTAGGGAAGATTGACCAAACTAGGCCTGTGCAGACAGGTGTTCCCAGGTGCCTATGGTTTTTAAACCATTCTAACTTGTGAAAGTGTCACAGGAAGATGGGGCATCCTCCATCTTATGAGACCCTAGGAAGCAAATGTTAGGAAAAAGTGGTTGCCAAGGCAGTGACGTCATTCAGTTCCTGAAGGAAGTAACCTCACTTCACATCCTTGTTGATGGAACTCTCCGAATTTGGGTTCCAGGAAACCAGGCACCCACACCCAGTCCCAGACCCAGTCCCAGTGATCCCAATTGTTTGGATTTACCAAGGACAGAATCAGTCTTTCGTGGTACCTACTTATGTGAGGATGGCCAAATGTCAGGAAAGTTCTGAAGGGGGGCCCTTTCGGAGAAAGCATGTAGAGGCTCACTGCTGGCTCCTGACAACTTCACAGAGTTGTCCAAGGAGACCAGATCTGAGACAGGACAGGCCATTTCTGGGGAACATAGTATGGTGCTCCAGTTAGAGGACACTCTGGATAGCTCCAAACGAACATGGGGAAGGAGGTGCCTTTGTGGGTGTGGGTGTGGGTTTGTGGTTTTTTCTCATGTCCTGAGAATAGTTAGAAAAGGTGGTTTGTTTGGTTTCTAGTGAACTGTTTCTAGTTAGTCCTTTGAAAAGGTGAGTGTTTCTATGTCTGTGTATCCCAGTGTGTCCGTAGTTGTAGACATTAAAAAAGAGAATGTCTCAGTGGGTGGGTCCTGTCAAGGAGAAAACTTCCCAACATTCATCCTGCCCAATTCATGAATGGACTGTGGCTTGCCTTATCACTGGGAAACACCTACTATCTTCCTACGTTCCTGTATTCTTCCTGAATTCTGGCCACTCTCCAGAATAGGCTCATGGTTTTGTGTCCAAGATATGGACCCCTTCCAAGCTCTGTGACATGGCCATGTTTTGGATACCTGAAGGGAATGGCAAGCATCTCAGAAAACTCAGATATCAATGTGACCAGTAAAGTCTCA